>NC_064035.1:12634565-12816268 GCF_932526225.1 Nematostella vectensis | reverse complement strand
CCAATACATACAGTAGCACTGTAGATGGTGTTTTGGTATCCATCCAATGTGGACCAAATGACCTCGGCCAAAACAGGCTTCTTCACCACTCTCATCATAGAGTTTTACAATGCTAGAGGAAAACTTCAGAGAAATGTCGTTCAAGGTCATCCGTTATCTGTATATCTTTCATTACCAACCACCCTACAATCCCTGGGGGGGGGGGGGGGGCCTCCATAAAAGAGTGTACATATGCTCGTACTATCCCTTAGGGTTTAAAATTCGCCCCCGACTCTAAGTGCCTTACTCACTAAGATCCGGCAGTATGAATACCTACAAACATATTTCTGCAACTAAACGCTTTGGTGACTTTGTTACTTATCGATTTCTGTAATAGTATAACGCTATATGTGCTGGCCCTTTGCCTTAATTCAGTCTGTAATACTGCCATGGCAATTGAATAAAACCCCTATCTATCTACCTACCTACCTACCTACCTACCTACCTACCTACCTACCTACCTACCTACCTACCTACCTACCTACCTACCTACCTACCTACCTACCTACCTACCTACCTACCTACCTACCTACCTACCTACCTACCTACCTACCTACCTACCTACCTACCTACCTACCTACCTACCTACCTACCTACCTACCTACCTACCTACCTACCTACCTACCTACCTACCTACCTACCTACCTACCTACCTACCTACCTACCTACCTACCTACCTACCTACCTACCTACCTACCTACCTACCTACCTACCTACCTACCTACCTACCTACCTACCTACCTACCTACCTACCTACCTACCTACCTACCTACCTACCTACCTACCTACCTACCTACCTACCTACCTACCTACCTACCTACCTACCTACCTACCTACCTACCTACCTACCTACCTACCTACCTACCTACCTACCTACCTACCTACCTACCTACCTACCTACCTACCTACCTACCTACCTACCTACCTACCTACCTACCTACCTACCTACCTACCTACCTACCTACCTACCTACCTACCTACCTACCTACCTACCTACCTACCTACCTACCTACCTACCTACCTACCTACCTACCTACCTACCTACCTACCTACCTACCTACCTACCTACCTACCTACCTACCTACCTACCTACCTACCTACCTACCTACCTACCTACCTACCTACCTACCTACCTACCTACCTACCTACCTACCTACCTACCTACCTACCTACCTACCTACCTACCTACCTACCTACCTACCTACCTACCTACCTACCTACCTACCTACCTACCTACCTACCTACCTACCTACCTACCTACCTACCTACCTACCTACCTACCTACCTACCTACCTACCTACCTACCTACCTACCTACCTACCTACCTACCTACCTACCTACCTACCTACCTACCTACCTACCTACCTACCTACCTACCTACCTACCTACCTACCTACCTACCTACCTACCTACCTACCTACCTACCTACCTACCTACCTACCTACCTACCTACCTACCTACCTACCTACCTACCTACCTACCTACCTACCTACCTACCTACCTACCTACCTACCTACCTACCTACCTACCTACCTACCTACCTACCTACCTACCTACCTACCTACCTACCTACCTACCTACCTACCTACCTACCTACCTACCTACCTACCTACCTACCTACCTACCTACCTACCTACCTACCTACCTACCTACCTACCTACCTACCTACCTACCTACCTACCTACCTACCTACCTACCTACCTACCTACCTACCTACCTACCTACCTACCTACCTACCTACCTACCTACCTACCTACCTACCTACCTACCTACCTACCTACCTACCTACCTACCTACCTACCTACCTACCTACCTACCTACCTACCTACCTACCTACCTACCTACCTACCTACCTACCTACCTACCTACCTACCTACCTACCTACCTACCTACCTACCTACCTACCTACCTACCTACCTACCTACCTACCTACCTACCTACCTACCTACCTACCTACCTACCTACCTACCTACCTACCTACCTACCTACCTACCTACCTACCTACCTACCTACCTACCTACCTACCTACCTACCTACCTACCTACCTACCTACCTACCTACCTACCTACCTACCTACCTACCTACCTACCTACCTACCTACCTACCTACCTACCTACCTACCTACCTACCTACCTACCTACCTACCTACCTACCTACCTACCTACCTACCTACCTACCTACCTACCTACCTACCTACCTACCTACCTACCTACCTACCTACCTACCTACCTACCTACCTACCTACCTACCTACCTACCTACCTACCTACCTACCTACCTACCTACCTACCTACCTACCTACCTACCTACCTACCTACCTACCTACCTACCTACCTACCTACCTACCTACCTACCTACCTACCTACCTACCTACCTACCTACCTACCTACCTACCTACCTACCTACCTACCTACCTACCTACCTACCTACCTACCTACCTACCTACCTACCTACCTACCTACCTACCTACCTACCTACCTACCTACCTACCTACCTACCTACCTACCTACCTACCTACCTACCTACCTACCTACCTACCTACCTACCTACCTACCTACCTACCTACCTACCTACCTACCTACCTACCTACCTACCTACCTACCTACCTACCTACCTACCTACCTACCTACCTACCTACCTACCTACCTACCTACCTACCTACCTACCTACCTACCTACCTACCTACCTACCTACCTACCTACCTACCTACCTACCTACCTACCTACCTACCTACCTACCTACCTACCTACCTACCTACCTACCTACCTACCTACCTACCTACCTACCTACCTACCTACCTACCTACCTACCTACCTACCTACCTACCTACCTACCTACCTACCTACCTACCTACCTACCTACCTACCTACCTACCTACCTACCTACCTACCTACCTACCTACCTACCTACCTACCTACCTACCTACCTACCTACCTACCTACCTACCTACCTACCTACCTACCTACCTACCTACCTACCTACCTACCTACCTACCTACCTACCTACCTACCTACCTACCTACCTACCTACCTACCTACCTACCTACCTACCTACCTACCTACCTACCTACCTACCTACCTACCTACCTACCTACCTACCTACCTACCTACCTACCTACCTACCTACCTACCTACCTACCTACCTACCTACCTACCTACCTACCTACCTACCTACCTACCTACCTACCTACCTACCTACCTACCTACCTACCTACCTACCTACCTACCTACCTACCTACCTACCTACCTACCTACCTACCTACCTACCTACCTACCTACCTACCTACCTACCTACCTACCTACCTACCTACCTACCTACCTACCTACCTACCTACCTACCTACCTACCTACCTACCTACCTACCTACCTACCTACCTACCTACCTACCTACCTACCTACCTACCTACCTACCTACCTACCTACCTACCTACCTACCTACCTACCTACCTACCTACCTACCTACCTACCTACCTACCTACCTACCTACCTACCTACCTACCTACCTACCTACCTACCTACCTACCTACCTACCTACCTACCTACCTACCTACCTACCTACCTACCTACCTACCTACCTACCTACCTACCTACCTACCTACCTACCTACCTACCTACCTACCTACCTACCTACCTACCTACCTACCTACCTACCTACCTACCTACCTACCTACCTACCTACCTACCTACCTACCTACCTACCTACCTACCTACCTACCTACCTACCTACCTACCTACCTACCTACCTACCTACCTACCTACCTACCTACCTACCTACCTACCTACCTACCTACCTACCTACCTACCTACCTACCTACCTACCTACCTACCTACCTACCTACCTACCTACCTACCTACCTACCTACCTACCTACCTACCTACCTACCTACCTACCTACCTACCTACCTACCTACCTACCTACCTACCTACCTACCTACCTACCTACCTACCTACCTACCTACCTACCTACCTACCTACCTACCTACCTACCTACCTACCTACCTACCTACCTACCTACCTACCTACCTACCTACCTACCTACCTACCTACCTACCTACCTACCTACCTACCTACCTACCTACCTACCTACCTACCTACCTACCTACCTACCTACCTACCTACCTACCTACCTACCTACCTACCTACCTACCTACCTACCTACCTACCTACCTACCTACCTACCTACCTACCTACCTACCTACCTACCTACCTACCTACCTACCTACCTACCTACCTACCTACCTACCTACCTACCTACCTACCTACCTACCTACCTACCTACCTACCTACCTACCTACCTACCTACCTACCTACCTACCTACCTACCTACCTACCTACCTACCTACCTACCTACCTACCTACCTACCTACCTACCTACCTACCTACCTACCTACCTACCTACCTACCTACCTACCTACCTACCTACCTACCTACCTACCTACCTACCTACCTACCTACCTACCTACCTACCTACCTACCTACCTACCTACCTACCTACCTACCTACCTACCTACCTACCTACCTACCTACCTACCTACCTACCTACCTACCTACCTACCTACCTACCTACCTACCTACCTACCTACCTACCTACCTACCTACCTACCTACCTACCTACCTACCTACCTACCTACCTACCTACCTACCTACCTACCTACCTACCTACCTACCTACCTACCTACCTACCTACCTACCTACCTACCTACCTACCTACCTACCTACCTACCTACCTACCTACCTACCTACCTACCTACCTACCTACCTACCTACCTACCTACCTACCTACCTACCTACCTACCTACCTACCTACCTACCTACCTACCTACCTACCTACCTACCTACCTACCTACCTACCTACCTACCTACCTACCTACCTACCTACCTACCTACCTACCTACCTACCTACCTACCTACCTACCTACCTACCTACCTACCTACCTACCTACCTACCTACCTACCTACCTACCTACCTACCTACCTACCTACCTACCTACCTACCTACCTACCTACCTACCTACCTACCTACCTACCTACCTACCTACCTACCTACCTACCTACCTACCTACCTACCTACCTACCTACCTACCTACCTACCTACCTACCTACCTACCTACCTACCTACCTACCTACCTACCTACCTACCTACCTACCTACCTACCTACCTACCTACCTACCTACCTACCTACCTACCTACCTACCTACCTACCTACCTACCTACCTACCTACCTACCTACCTACCTACCTACCTACCTACCTACCTACCTACCTACCTACCTACCTACCTACCTACCTACCTACCTACCTACCTACCTACCTACCTACCTACCTACCTACCTACCTACCTACCTACCTACCTACCTACCTACCTACCTACCTACCTACCTACCTACCTACCTACCTACCTACCTACCTACCTACCTACCTACCTACCTACCTACCTACCTACCTACCTACCTACCTACCTACCTACCTACCTACCTACCTACCTACCTACCTACCTACCTACCTACCTACCTACCTACCTACCTACCTACCTACCTACCTACCTACCTACCTACCTACCTACCTACCTACCTACCTACCTACCTACCTACCTACCTACCTACCTACCTACCTACCTACCTACCTACCTACCTACCTACCTACCTACCTACCTACCTACCTACCTACCTACCTACCTACCTACCTACCTACCTACCTACCTACCTACCTACCTACCTACCTACCTACCTACCTACCTACCTACCTACCTACCTACCTACCTACCTACCTACCTACCTACCTACCTACCTACCTACCTACCTACCTACCTACCTACCTACCTACCTACCTACCTACCTACCTACCTACCTACCTACCTACCTACCTACCTACCTACCTACCTACCTACCTACCTACCTACCTACCTACCTACCTACCTACCTACCTACCTACCTACCTACCTACCTACCTACCTACCTACCTACCTACCTACCTACCTACCTACCTACCTACCTACCTACCTACCTACCTACCTACCTACCTACCTACCTACCTACCTACCTACCTACCTACCTACCTACCTACCTACCTACCTACCTACCTACCTACCTACCTACCTACCTACCTACCTACCTACCTACCTACCTACCTACCTACCTACCTACCTACCTACCTACCTACCTACCTACCTACCTACCTACCTACCTACCTACCTACCTACCTACCTACCTACCTACCTACCTACCTACCTACCTACCTACCTACCTACCTACCTACCTACCTACCTACCTACCTACCTACCTACCTACCTACCTACCTACCTACCTACCTACCTACCTACCTACCTACCTACCTACCTACCTACCTACCTACCTACCTACCTACCTACCTACCTACCTACCTACCTACCTACCTACCTACCTACCTACCTACCTACCTACCTACCTACCTACCTACCTACCTACCTACCTACCTACCTACCTACCTACCTACCTACCTACCTACCTACCTACCTACCTACCTACCTACCTACCTACCTACCTACCTACCTACCTACCTACCTACCTACCTACCTACCTACCTACCTACCTACCTACCTACCTACCTACCTACCTACCTACCTACCTACCTACCTACCTACCTACCTACCTACCTACCTACCTACCTACCTACCTACCTACCTACCTACCTACCTACCTACCTACCTACCCTACCTACCTACCTACCTACCTACCTACCTACCTACCTACCTACCTACCTACCTACCTACCTACCTACCTACCTACCTACCTACCTACCTACCTACCTACCTACCTACCTACCTACCTACCTACCTACCTACCTACCTACCTACCTACCTACCTACCTACCTACCTACCTACCTACCTACCTACCTACCTACCTACCTACCTACCTACCTACCTACCTACCTACCTACCTACCTACCTACCTACCTACCTACCTACCTACCTACCTACCTACCTACCTACCTACCTACCTACCTACCTACCTACCTACCTACCTACCTACCTACCTACCTACCTACCTACCTACCTACCTACCTACACCTACCTACCTACCTACCTACCTACCTACCTACCTACCTACCTACCTACCTACCTACCTACCTACCTACCTACCTACCTACCTACCTACCTACCTACCTACCTACCTACCTACCTACCTACCTACCTACCTACCTACCTACCTACCTACCTACCTACCTACCTACCTACCTACCTACCTACCTACCTACCTACCTACCTACCTACCTACCTACCTACCTACCTACCTACCTACCTACCTACCTACCTACCTACCTACCTACCTACCTACCTACCTACCTACCTACCTACCTACCTACCTACCTACCTACCTACCTACCTACCTACCTACCTACCTACCTACCTACCTACCTACCTACCTACCTACCTACCTACCTACCTACCTACCTACCTACCTACCTACCTACCTACCTACCTACCTACCTACCTACCTACCTACCTACCTACCTAC
The DNA here is from genome assembly GCF_932526225.1 of Nematostella vectensis. Taxonomy (NCBI): domain Eukaryota; kingdom Metazoa; phylum Cnidaria; class Anthozoa; order Actiniaria; family Edwardsiidae; genus Nematostella; species Nematostella vectensis. The sequence continues at coordinate 12,808,737 of NC_064035.1, read as the reverse complement.
CTACCTACCTACCTACCTACCTACCTACCTACCTACCTACCTACCTACCTACCTACCTACCTACCTACCTACCTACCTACCTACCTACCTACCTACCTACCTACCTACCTACCTACCTACCTACCTACCTACCTACCTACCTACCTACCTACCTACCTACCTACCTACCTACCTACCTACCTACCTACCTACCTACCTACCTACCTACCTACCTACCTACCTACCTACCTACCTACCTACCTACCTACCTACCTACCTACCTACCTACCTACCTACCTACCTACCTACCTACCTACCTACCTACCTACCTACCTACCTACCTACCTACCTACCTACCTACCTACCTACCTACCTACCTACCTACCTACCTACCTACCTACCTACCTACCTACCTACCTACCTACCTACCTACCTACCTACCTACCTACCTACCTACCTACCTACCTACCTACCTACCTACCTACCTACCTACCTACCTACCTACCTACCTACCTACCTACCTACCTACCTACCTACCTACCTACCTACCTACCTACCTACCTACCTACCTACCTACCTACCTACCTACCTACCTACCTACCTACCTACCTACCTACCTACCTACCTACCTACCTACCTACCTACCTACCTACCTACCTACCTACCTACCTACCTACCTACCTACCTACCTACCTACCTACCTACCTACCTACCTACCTACCTACCTACCTACCTACCTACCTACCTACCTACCTACCTACCTACCTACCTACCTACCTACCTACCTACCTACCTACCTACCTACCTACCTACCTACCTACCTACCTACCTACCTACCTACCTACCTACCTACCTACCTACCTACCTACCTACCTACCTACCTACCTACCTACCTACCTACCTACCTACCTACCTACCTACCTACCTACCTACCTACCTACCTACCTACCTACCTACCTACCTACCTACCTACCTACCTACCTACCTACCTACCTACCTACCTACCTACCTACCTACCTACCTACCTACCTACCTACCTACCTACCTACCTACCTACCTACCTACCTACCTACCTACCTACCTACCTACCTACCTACCTACCTACCTACCTACCTACCTACCTACCTACCTACCTACCTACCTACCTACCTACCTACCTACCTACCTACCTACCTACCTACCTACCTACCTACCTACCTACCTACCTACCTACCTACCTACCTACCTACCTACCTACCTACCTACCTACCTACCTACCTACCTACCTACCTACCTACCTACCTACCTACCTACCTACCTACCTACCTACCTACCTACCTACCTACCTACCTACCTACCTACCTACCTACCTACCTACCTACCTACCTACCTACCTACCTACCTACCTACCTACCTACCTACCTACCTACCTACCTATCTATCTATCTACCTACCTATCTATCTATCTATCTAACCCATCATCCCTAGTGTGAGCAAAAGGAAAAGCAGAGGGACGCAAGAACGACTACAAACAGAAAAGAAAAAAATTCTTTCCAATCGTTCGTATTCTTTAATTCTTACTAAAAGCTGCTGTAGATTCAAAAGACAAGGGTATTGTCTCACTTTATATACAAAAAGGTTAAAAATAAGCGAGGACATCACTGGGTGTTGAGTCAGATCCCAAAATAATATTTTGATAAGTCATGTTTGGAAGAGTGATATTGTTTTGTGTTAAAAGAGATTTGAATTGAAGATAGATGGTTTTGGTGGCAGAGCAGTGGTGGCATCTGTCTCTATCACTAAGTCGGTAGGGTTCTGAAGTAAGGCTTTCCCGGTCCACGCTAAGAGATTGTCCCTCCACCATGTTACCTCCTGTAAAGCATCTTGGTTTTTCAAAACTGTTGCTTCGTAGGACTGTAGAGTCCGCAAAGCCTTGCTCTTTGCCTCTTGGATGTAACAGTAGTGGAGAAGTGCAGGGAAGACTGCTTGAATGGAAGAGGATAGGAGGCCCAGGAATTTTGATAACTCCCTTACTGTTGTTTGAGGGTTGTCTATAAGCTGTTGACATCTTTGTTTGATCTTCCTTACTTTGTCCCTTGGTAAGCTCAGGGAGAGAGTTTCTGAGTTGACATGAAAACCTAGGAACTCTATTTGTTTGGATGGAGTCAAGTATGACCTCTGATAATTTATTATGAACCCCAGTTCTTCCAAGAGGTTTACTGTCATAGAGACATGTTGATGGAGTTTGTGTTCTGAGTTTGCTACTAAACGAATGTCGTCCAGGTATGCTATGAGTCGGATTCCCCTTTGTAGGAGGGCCGCAACTGGTTTTAGTATTTTGTAAATACCCTTAGACTACTGGCTAACCCAAATGGGAGGAAAGAGAACTCTAGGATTGAATCCTTCCACAGGAAGCGTAGGAACCTCTGGTAATCCCTGTCTATGGGTTCTGTCAGGTAAGCATCCTTTAAGTCTAGTTTTGCTTTTGTTAAAAGATCTTTCAGCATCAGAACTGACTCCATTTTGAAATGTTCGTATGGTATCAACTGATTGAGTGGTTTTAAGTTTATGACTGGTCTTAGACCTCCACCCTTTTTGGGTACTACAAAAAGTGTGCTGAGAAACCCTGGCAGATTCCGTTGGTATTCTGGGAGAAAGTGAACTGCCTTCTTTGAAAGCAGTTCTTGCACCCCCTGGTCTATCTGAAGCTGGTGTTCCTGGGAGGTGCAAATACTGTTGGGTGGATAGGGTTGGGAGGGTGTGCTCATAAATTCTATCTTGATTATTTTAAGTAACTAAAAGTTTGTAGCAGCAATAATAAAATTTGGTTTTAAATGTATACGCTGGTTTGTGGGAGTTTTCTCTGTAATTTTCGTGCCGGAAAAACTATCAAAGCCTACAAGTAGGCTACAATACAAAATATTTGCTCATCATAAAACTAAAAAGTCATCGCTCCTGTCGCCGCCATTTTCTATGGTGCAAATCGGCTACGCAAAATACTAGCCTGTCGGTCAGAAAAAAGAAATGGCAAGGCAAGCTGCTCGAGGAAAGATGGGAGGACAAGGGGCTTAAAATTGTTCTAAGGACGGACCATCGAGCAAGTAAAGACTGGCAGAAAAAATCACCACATCCTTTGGGAAAAAAAAAACGAGCAGCAAAATTGTCTGGGAAAAAATCGAGCAAAAAAAAAAATTAGACACTCCCCACGGCCCTCCAAACTAAGGTGTACCAAGAGTACATGACAAAGACGAGTAACGCCGGAGACATCAAATGCGGCAGGTGTGGGAAAGGCACCGAAAGCGTCCAGCACATAACAAAGGGAGGTAGTGCACTTGCAAAGACAAAGTACATTGCCATAGACACAACGCAGCTCTGAGTGCTGTTATCCGAGCTGTTTAGCCACAGAGACTTCGTAGAGCATGCTCTTTCTTGGTATTCGTCTATTTCACCTAACCAGCTAACAAGGAGTGCAAGAACAGGCGCGTGTCCTGACGGGGGATCCGAGGCTCTGGAAACACCCTGTTGCCTGTTTAGGCAGTGTTCATTTAACACCGAGAGGGGTTTTGAGTCAGAGCCACGCTTGCAGTGTAATTTATTTTTCGGTTTCTCTCCTTTTACAACTCCCAGGATTTCAGCCCCCCCCCCCCCCCCCCCCGCCCCAATATAGGACCCTGTCTTCACAATACTACGGAATCGGATGAACCCAAACTTTTAATCAAAAAGTGCTCCGTCCCCACGAAGCGTAAACGAATCCTTATCCCCCGTCTATACGAATCTGACGATTCCGGATTTATGGATTTACTTCGAATTCACCTAATATATTAAACACGAAGTTTCGCTATAAAGGAAAGCTCCTCCCAACCCCGGGCTCAAGAACAATCAGTTATCAATCAGCCGTCAATGAGTCAACCTGTCAGGACAATTGCTCTAGGCGCTAAATTCAAATTTTTATATTATAAACCAAATCAAATATCATTCCTAGAGTTGTTCAACTAAAATTCTTCTATCTATCGTAAAAGAATATTCTTTCGCAAAAGAATAATTTATGCAGATGCGTTGTATTATGGATAGCACAAAATTTAAATTTTTGGACCGAAAAAAGTGGACAGCAAATCACTAATTCATTAATCTCTTTGCACAACTGTCTTGTTACCTGTGCAAAATTGTTTTATTTCAATATGCAATTTTGCAGGAGACTTGTAATTTGTGACTGCTAGCGTGGCAGTGTTCTGATTATAATTGCAAAATCGAGCCCGGGGGTGGCCAGACAAATACTAATCGAGTCTACGGCCAAACGCATGCCACCAGCTGTCATTATAACTGCGATTCTTGCATCCTGATTGGTTACTTCTTGATGGTCACGCGAGTTGCTCAAATAAAAAATCTTAAAAAGGGAATTTTCCCTTGACCGTAATCAGTGACCTCACTCGATCTTGACAAAGAAACTTCCGGCCTGGCGGCACGCACACGGCGATAGGGAATTTATCCTTGACAAGTACACATCATTCAGATCACGAACTCAAAACATGAAGTTAAGCGCAGTTGTATTGGCCGTAGCACTGGGATCTTATCACAATACAGTATTACCTGCATCAAACCTCGAAGAGGCCACCCTGCTAGCAGAGCTTTCTTCCTGTTCGTTTCTAGTATCAGTTCTCTTATCCGGGTCGCGTCTCTGTTCTTTTGCGTTCTCGTTTGTTTGTGTCCGCTGAATCACTGGGATCGGGCAAAAAGACGCTAAATGTAAAAGAAGAAAAACGATCTCTAAATCCTCTGCTATGCGAGCAGATAGGCCTTGTACAGTGTTTAGACCGGAGCAGTCTCAATCACCTTGATTTCTATATCACTTGTACTAATCATTAAAAAAATCTGCTTAGCAAGTCATTTTTGAAGGGAAATTTCCCTTCAATATCTGTTATGCTTTCAGCCAAGCGGGTCGCATCTTGAAAAAGCGGGGGTTCCCCAAGGGTCATCATAGAAAATAGAATAATGAGTATAAGAAGCACTTCTGTTCCGTAGCGAGGAACCGAGGCACGTGAAACTTCTGAAATGACGACGACTTGCAAAATATTTTGCTGTTCAGACTTTATTCACTTAATATGTACAACATAGTTTTATTTTCTACTTTGTTATTTTTACTTAAGAATTCCAAAAGCTCCGGTACAAAGTTTTACAGAAATCGTAAATGGCATCTTGGGAAGAACTCGAGAAAAAGAGAACCTTGTACTCCAAGTTCGGAGAATTCTATGTTCAGTTTGAAAAGTTATTGGATGAGCGATTTCGTTGTACAATTTGCAAACATGTGTTACAAGAACCACTACAGACGACATGCGGCCACAGGATCTGCGAGAGCTGTTTTGAGCTCTCCCTTAGGTAAGTGAATATTTCTTTGTGGACTTTAGAAGCACACTAGCATACACACATTGGCACCAGTCGGGCCAAGACGGAACGCTAGCACAGTCTATTACCCGTGCAGTTCGGCAACCATAGACGGCTGTTTCGTCCTTATTAGGACTCGTCAGCATGGCATAGCCGGTTTGCCTCAGTTAAACTTCATCGGCAAAAAAAACTGCAGGGCGACTTCGACTCGAACGAAGTGCTTTAAACCACAGCTCAGATCCAGAATTTGTAGTGGGGAATGGAAAAAAAGAAGAAGCAAATAGAGAGGGGTGGAGGCAGTATATGCCATCAGGCACGAAGAGAGGACCGCTGGGGTCCAGGGGCGGGTCTAGCTTTTCGCTAAAGGGGAATTTGGCTCAGTGACGAAGGAGGGAGAGGGTAATTTTTTTTTAATTATGACTTTCTGGCAGCCCAAAGGGGGGGGGGGTGGACCCCCTTAACCCTTCCATAGATCCGCTACTGGGGTCGAGAGTCATTTACCGGGCGGCGGTTACAAGGTCGACACAGAGCTCGCTGGAGGAGCAAATATGACCAGTTCAGGAAAGACTACGTGTTTCTTTAAGTACTAATAAGACATTAGAGACAGGCCTGTAGCAAGGATTTTGAGCGGGTTGGTTCGTTTTTTCCATTTGAGCGGACCAAATTTCTGGTATACCCCTCTCCTCGCCTTATTACATTAGGCAATCAATACTTCAAATAAATTCAATCTTTTATTTAAAATGTTATTAACAGAGTGCTTTTTAACATATAGCGATAATAATAAAGATGATTATTATAAAAAGATTTTTATAGTCATTTTAAAGACATATTGATGTGCACGGTATATCCAGCCAAACGTTATATATATTTTTTGTTTACTCTGAGCGGACCTTCAAGTCGGGTGGGGGGGTTCGTCCGAACCTGGCTACGGGCCTGAGAGATCACTTATCCTAGCCTAGAAATTTTAAGTCCACGCAGCCGTTTGGACTCGTTACCTTCTTGGAAAGCCAAAATGCTGATGGCTAGTGCAGCCATTGTACATACTTCTCTATGTAGACATCTTAATAATAATAATAATAATAATAATAATAATAATAATAACAATAACAATAACAATAACAATAACAATAACAATAACAATAACAATAACAATAACAATAACAATAACAATAACAATAACAATAACAATAACAATAACAATAACAATAACAATAACAATAACAATAACAATAACAATAACAATAACAATAACAATAACAATAACAATAACAATAACAATAACAATAATAATAATAATAATAATAATAATAATAATAATAATAATAATAATAATAATAATAATAATAATGAGTTTAATTCAACCTTTCGCAGTATAGACTGGATTACAGGTGAGTCAGAGATACAAGTAAGCACTACAATAAACTACAATTAATCAAATGTAATTAGCATATTTAACAGTAACGAACTCGTTGAAACGACTCCTATTAGTAGGCCTCTGATAAGATTTAGATCTGAGATTATAACCTGGATCATGCGTAATGCGACGCCTTTTAATGCATTAATCATCTTAGCAGCACATGTAAAATTGTTACAGTAACAACTGTTGCAAGTAACAACAAATGCTGCGGATAAATTTTGAGCTCGTCTACTCGTTCCCAGTGCTCCGCTGACTAGGGTGGGAAAGTAAAACTTTACTGGTACCAGAGTCAAACGGTTGAACTTCCCAGACTCGTAAGGCAATGCAGGATGAGGGTTTTCAAACTGAGCTTTTTGTCGAGCCTTTGGACCCTAAATACCGCTGCCCTGTATGCGGAAATGCTCTAAAGCACCCGGTTCAAACTCCGTGCGGACATAGATTTTGTGAAGGTTGCCTTGAACCAATTTTAAGGTGAGTTTCACCTCCTTCGAAGGTTGATTGACAGTTTAAGCAATCAAACAAGACGACTTATGCAAATGTAACTTGATTGCTACTTAATTACTTACTTTGTGTTTTGCGCTCTTGCCTCCTTTGAATTCAAGCGAACAACAGTTACGCTTAAGCCGCCATTTTGAATTTTGGCTTGGTGAAAATATTCCTTATAAAGAATGACAAAAGTCATATCCAACTTACCGTATGTTCTGTGAACGTTGATTTCGATCATTCCTGCAACATTTTTTTTTCTAGATCTGCTAAATGTGCACATTTTTTAGTGTTAGAAATATCTGCTTTGCTAAGCACATTTTCTTGATTACACAATAGATTATAGCACAGGTAGCCCAGGTTTCCGAATACCTTAATATTACAAATTTGAGTTCTTCGCGTGAACTTGCGTTTTATAGGGTCCATACGAACCACATACCATTTGGAAGATGAAAATATAAAGAATTAACCAAATCTATCAATTCTGAAAGGTTATATGGACTTTAACTATTATTAGATCCCTTGTTATCCAAGATAAATATAGCTGTGCTGATAAACAACAACCAGGAAGTGTTCGTTAAATACACAGAGGGGGGTAGGGGAGGAAAAAAATTGAGGGGGATCCAAAAAATTTTTAACCACCAAAAGGGGGGGCTCTGAAAACAAAAGGTCCTTTAAAGGGGGGTATCTGAATTTTTTAGGAGCCATACTTTTCAGCTTTACTTATCAGCTTTCTTATTTTACTTTACTGATATGATCCAGTTTGTAGCACAAATACAGATTAGATATTAAGCCAAATTACCAATTAATTTAATACTTTCCAGCTTTCAGTATATAACAGTTAGATACAGTTGGAGAGGAGAGGTTGGCTGAGTGTACATGTTGACACTGCTACCATTTGCTGTTTTTTTTTTTTCATTTTACATGCTCTAATTGACTGGAAAGCACTGGTGTAATAGCCAATCAATCATAGGAAATTAAATTCTTGACAGCATGTTTTTGAATTCAAAACATACATACAACTGACATACTGTATTCTCAGCCAAAATAAGTTAGGTACATGCCTAATTGATCAGTCACAGAACTTGCCATGTGAATGTTCTCCACCAAAGCCAAAATATGATGAAATGGAGGGGAAAGTCTATTGGCTTTTTACTACACCATTTTTTTCGTAGTCAAAATATATCAATTTTTGAATCACATATTTACCTTTCTAAGGTGCAATAAAATGAGTGTAGGTGAATTAACATTTTGCAAAATGGTGCCTTAGAGCGGTCTTGAATTTATCTTTATGTTACTAGCCTCTATGATGTTGTTGTGCAGCAAATTCCACTCATTAATTGTTCTTGTGATAAAGCTGTTTTTGTATACATTGGTCCTTGTATCTATATTTATAAACTTGAGTAGGTGGAATGCTCTTGTGTGCCTTTGCTTACATTGTACATGTGAAGGAATGTCAAGGGCTAAATGCCCGTACATTGTCTTATACAATGTCATAAGTCTAGCAGATCATTCAGTATGTTTGTCATAGTTCCTGGTGTATGATCAAACACCTTTTAACAAAGCAGGCTGCCCTCTGTGCTCGACCCTCTCGATGGCGTTTATTTGTTTTTGGATATGTGGGTCCCACACGTAGCTTGGATGTTCCCTACAGAGCTTGCGTTCTTCAAGAGAGCTTGCGTACTCCAGAACTATAGCCCTATGCATTCAAACCTAAAATGCTGTCAGAGTTTTGTGTTAATCTGAAGACACATCATGGCTGTGGAAGCACAGGTGGCCTAATGTGTTAGCGCGTTGGCCTCTCACCGCTGTGGCACAGTTTCGAATCCTGGCTCTGGCTGGGAACTTTTTCCGAGTTCATGCCTTGATTCGAATTTGTGTCACAAGTGAGTTGATGTTATTCTCCCGTGTTTCCAGTCTTCTCGGATAAGGACGCTAAACCGGAGGTCCCGTCTCTTCAAGCTGCATTACAATAACCTGAACTAAAGGGACGCAAAAGAACCACTGAGGACGCAATAAACCCTCTGGCAGTGACCACCCTCAGTGACAGTGCTTACTAACAATACACACACGGGGGCATTTGATGTGGAGCCCTAGCTCTGTTGTGCCTTCCGCAACAGTATAGCTGGTGGAAGTTAGTACAAACATACAAACAATGTGGCCATAGTTAGTTCCCACAAACAGTTTACAAGATAAGGTTTAACCATGCCTTCTGGTGTATTTTGTAAAGAAAATTATCATAATTCTCTATAGGGGTCCTTCCAAATGCCCAGTCGATGGTGAGGAACTGAAAATAGATGGAGTGTTCAAGGATGTGTGTTGTCGGAGAGAGATTCTATGCCTTGCTTGCTATTGTCCAAATCGGCAATTGGGCTGTGAGTGGATGAAGGATTTGCAATATCTTGAGGTAAAATAACCTAATATCAAAAACTATTTTTAAAATCCAACAGGATTGACTTGAGCATGTCAGGGCTTAAAGATAGGGATTTATACTAGTTGTAAAGCTCAAGTATCTGTGGCATGGGGTCTAAGTAAATTTAGAGGTTATTCATACTATGAGCAATTCCACATGAGAAACAAAAAAAAAATGGAAATTTCAAAACTCACATTTCTGAATAGATTTTTTCACATTTGTACTCTCTTATTCTCTTTTTTTTTCTACCTGATGCACATTCAGGGGGGGCACCAAACAACTAGACCGCCAAAGGTTTATTGACTTGAGAAGAAGGCCTCACAACCACCATGTGGAATTCTTTTTATAACACTCATCATTACAATCATAAACCATGATTCTATTTATGATTTACATCCATACATGTAACTCTTTTAAAAAAGTATAACAAAAAATAGTTACACAGAAAATAATTTCAATTTTGGGGTCTGAGTTTTGTTACAGACGTTACATGTAATTACTCATAAAACAAGTTTTTAATTGTACTACAAACAGAATTTAGATCCTTTTTAGTGGTACTTCATATTCTCTGTAGTACCAAAGAAAGGGCAAAGGCCTTTTATAAGAGAAAAAATGACGTTACAGACGTTACATCTTGTTGCATTACAGACATTCATGTATTTTGTTGAACAAGAAAAACACTAAATATTTAATATTTATTGTTTGTTACATCACCCCAATTTCTCCAAATTATCTGTCAAGAACATATTGCAAAATATATGCCATAAAAGCAGTTCACAAAATTACTATGATTTATTTGCTACATATAAGCATCTATAGATAAAAACTGGAAATTTACCAGTAGCTAAAAAAAAAGTTGTCAAAAGATGCAATAATATTTTCAAAAAACATAATTACAGATTTACATTTTCACATGTGTAACATCTGTAACAAGACATGTAACGTCTGTAACAGAATGTTTTCCTTTATAGTTCAATAATTATGGGTGCATTCTTGATAGTCAACCTCACATAGAAAACATCTAACATCTAACATAAGATTTATTGGAAAGATAACATCCACATGATTTTAGATTCACAGAGCTTTCAATATAAAAAAAAGTTTTTGAAAAAAGCAGTTTTTCTGATGTAACGTCTGTAACGCTAACAAAACTACCATTTAAGAATCAGAAAATGTAGCTTTACTTATTTTTTTACATGGGCATCTAAGTTTGATAAAGCCTTAACGAAAAAAAACACAAGTATAATTTAAAAACTCAAATGCAATGAAGATATGACATTATGAAAATTGAAAAATGTGTTCCAAATGTAACGTCTGTAATAAAGAACTGCTCCTATACTATTAACACCTTAGCAACAGACCTAACATATTTTACTGCCCATTTTATTAGAAAAAGTTTTTTTATTTTTTTTGAAATTGCCATAAAAGTTTGTAGAATACTGAAAACTACAGTAAAGCAGCAAAGATTAAAAAAAAGTCAATTACAACCACTGATATAACACTGGTTACATGATTAATCATTTCGAATGTGTCGTTTGATCCATGTAGGAACACCGGGCAAATTGTGAGTACAAGGGAGTGCAATGTCATAACCCTGGGTGTCAGGAGAAAGTTGCAAAGAGAGACCTGGAAGCCCATCTAGAAAGATGTGAATTCAAACCATCTGATTGTCAGTACTGTTTGCAGAGGATCCCAGCAGCTAGCATGGAGGTAGTCATCTTGTCCTTACTTGTGCTCAAATAAATACCATAATCAGCTAATCAGCATTTAACTATCAAAACACAAATTTTCATTATTGATTTACCAGATTCATTTGGAAATATCCCCATATCTGTGCCTCCCCAAATCAACTGATAGCAATGAGTGTTCATATTTGCTAGGATGACAACAAAGTGGTGGCTGACCAAGAATCTAAGAATTTGAAATAGTGTGTAATGCCATCTAATAAAAATAATGTTCACGGCAAGAGGTCTTGTCAAGGGTCTAAGGCAAAACATGGAATATTACAGTTTTATAGGTATCAAGTTTAAGTCTTATTCACAAAGTTTGGAATGGGGCCTTGATCAGGTTATTGTGTAGATGTCCCATAATTATCCAGTATAAATATTTCCAATCATCAATGTTTTATTATGATAGTTATAACAATTATGATTTATGTAATTCCTCCTTTCAAATGAAGTGATGATACATCCTAAACTGTTTTTATCTAATGCTTCAGGTTATAACTTGTGTTAATTTCTTTTCGTTTTTGTTAATTTTTGTTATGTTTGTGTTTTAAGGATCATTTACAGACATGTGAAAAGCACCCTGTAGTTTGTCCTCACTGTGGTGCAGAGGGAATCTGCCGAGATGAGTTGCTCCATCACCAAACCAACATTTGTGAGCAGGCTGAACTACCATGCTCATTTGCCAAACATGGCTGTCATTTCAAGGTGATTATGTGACAAGGCCCCTGTCAGCATACTTTTGGCTTAGTTATGCTCATTTTTGTTCTTGTCATCTGAAAATTATGTGATTTGATGTGATTTTTTTTCAAATTTAATCTTGAACTTGAATATGAAGTATAAGTAAGTTTTACACTTATACTCATGGGGGATGAAATAGGGTGGAAGGTAGTACAATTCAATATTTCTCTTGAAAACAGAAAGCTCTTTTCTACCATACAGATATTCCAACAGACACTATGGAAATAGGGAAAAGGGGAAAACATGCAAGCATATATATAAAAGTATATTTCGTTGGACTTTGACTGTTACAGACAATTACAGTCCAAAGGGGCAAATACGGAGAGCCAGCCCTGTATGTTTTTTTTCTGTAAATATAATGCTGTAGAAAATTTGTCACTGAGGTTTTATGCTTTTTATAGGGAACTCGCGAGGCGCTCGAAACGCATTTCAGAGATCAGGCATCTGTCCATGTGAATCTTTTACTGACTGCCACGCAAAACGAAGAGAAAGCACGATCTGAAATGGCGGCCAAGTTGAGTCAGATGGAGAAAGAGAGAGCGAAGCAGCAAGAACAGATGTACGAGCAAAGAGAAGCTCTGGCCGTTGCCAACCAAAACTTGAGGACATACCAAGGAAAGTTGAACGTGATAGAGAGATCAGTAGCAGAGCAGAGAAGAGAGCTGGCGGAACTGAAGGAACGCATCCAGGTATATTGATCAATTGAGTGGTATCTCCGACCAAACAATAAATATATATTCCTGGCGCTCCTTTCCACCCCTTTCCCTAAAAAAGCTCCTTTTTGGCGTTGCCATTCAAGATTTCCAATTCACGTTCAGGTGGGTTTTTCCTGCCTTTGACACTAATTCGCCAGGGCTCTTGCGACATTCTCTATGATGTCTCAACATGATGTTTATTATGTTCTATGAACGCTAAAGGTTGTTGATCTTGTGACAGGGATCATCAGTCCAGGCGTCAGAGTCTGGCCAAGTGGTCTTACAGCTACAAGAAGTGGAGGCAGCCATCCGAGAGCAGGACCGCAGGCTGGGAATGATTGAAAACGAGGCGAGCAGAGGCGCTGCTCCCTCGTCAGGGCCCGGGTCGATGGGAGGCACCATGGCCCTGGAGCGCCGGCAGGACCGTAACGAGCACCAACTTGCCCTTCACGACATTCAGCTCGCCGAGCACGATCTCAAACTCCAGATGCTCGAAGCGACCTCATACGATGGCACGTACATCTGGAAAATCGACGAGTATACGCGGCGCTACCAGGAGGGCGTGTCCGGCAAGACTCCCTCTATATACAGCCCCCCCTTCTATGTGGGGCGGTACGGGTACAAGGCTTGTGCCCGCGTGTACCCGAATGGGGACGGGATGGGCAAGGGGTCGCACCTGTCTCTCTTCTTTGTCTTGATGCGGGGTGAGTTCGATGCTCTGCTGCCTTGGCCGTTTCGTCAGAAGGTGACCTTCAAGCTGCTAGACCAGGATCGCGTGCATGACATTGGCGACACGTTTCGACCGGATCCAACCAGCAGTAGTTTCAAGAGGCCGACTTCCAATATGAACATTGCCTCGGGATGTCCGCTCTTCATTTCCCACACCAACCTCCAGACCCGCGCCTACGTCCGCGATGACACTATGTTTATCAAAATTGCTGTCGACACCACAGGGCTCCCGCCGATGGGCTTCTAAGTCACCTTGAAAGACTGCACTGGGACCTCGTTGTAGCGGTCACCTTGGAGTTTTTCACTGCATAGACGGTCGATATATAGAGGTCCCAGTGTGGCTAATAATGTTTGGCGATTGAAGGTAATGACTTGAGCATCGGCTGTAGCCATAACACTCTAGATTTCAGATGAGATTTGAACGTTTTTTATATAAATTCATCAGAAAGACATGCTAGAAGGGCAGCTGTGTAATAAATCATGTTAGTTACACTGTGTATCCGCATAGGATGAAAGATATGATGTATGACTTTTAATAGCACACGTATCGAGTTTTTTTTGTGTGAGGTAATTAAAAATGATAAAGATTGTGTTGAAATGTTCGAGAGGTTTATAGAGTCAAAAAAGATTTACAAGAAGCAGCACTTGTACCAAGCATTTCATAATTTATCTGCAAAAGACGGACAGCGCCTTCAGTCTCATCGAGTCTCAATTGTTAGCACACATTCAAGTCACGCGAATAGCTTAGTTTACGTTTATTCATCTTATTTTAACTTGGAACTCGTTTTGTTACTCGTAGTACTGGGCTTTAACTGTTTACTATGTGGTTACTTAAATTTAACTACTCCAATTTCTGACACACACTGGCGGAAAATTTGCCAGACTTTTACCTTCCTTGATACAATTTTACTCTGACCTTGTGGGGATTTTTCCCCCGAAAAGATATTAAAAAAAGTTTGGCCTGTTCTAAGGGGCGTGATTTGTAACATGAACAGTGCACAGAACCTGAATGGTCATCTTCATCAATACCAATAGACCTTACGTCAATACCAATAGACCTTACATCAATACCAATAGACCTTACATCAATACCAATAGACCTTACATCAATACCAATAGACCTTACATCAATATCAATAGACCTTACATCAATACCAGTAGAGCTTACTTCGATACCAATTGGCCTTACATCAATACCAATAGACCTTACATCAATATCAATAGACCTTACATCAATATCAATAGACCTTACATAAATACCAGTAGAGCTTACTTCGATACCAATTGGCCTTACATCAATCACAATAGACCTTACATCGAGAGTCCCCCCCCTCAATTTTTATAAATGGCCTGCTGCGGCTCTGCATTGATACCAACCGAGCTACATCCATATCAATAGACCTTACATCAATACCAATAGACCTTACATCAATACCAATAGACATTACATCAATACCAATAGACCTTACATCAATACCAATAGACCTTACATCAATACCAATAGACCTTAAGGTACGAGCAGCAAAACCGTACAGCTTTTGTGGTAGCATTTGCAAAAAAAAAGTTCGAAGGCGATGTTGCGCGTTTTACTACCGACGAACCAACAAAGGATAGACTGGTTCTTGATGTTGATCCGCCATCTTTTATCTCCGTGACACTGATGTGTAACTTGTTCAACCAATCACAAACGCTAATGCAACTGCTTGCGTATGCCTGATGTCACTTCGCTTAGGGACAAGTTGGGTTGCTGTAGAAATACGGGCAGCATCTCCGAGTTTTGTGGCAAAAAGCAGAACCATCTTCTACTTTCTGCAGCAAAGTTTTTTTAACTTGCAACAAAATATTTGCTGCGACAGTTGTCGGTTCGCCGATAGTAAAACGCGCAACTCCAATTACATCGATACCAATAGACCTTACATCAAATTCAACTTACATCGATATTAATAGAGCTTACATCAATAAAGTAAAATAACTTATATTGGACGAGATACCTGACATGATCATTTCACGAACGGAGGAGTTCACTTTTGGAACCAGCCCACAGGAAACAACTACACACACGGCATACAACATTATACTTTAGTTAAAAAAAAAAACGAACATCGAAATCGCTATCTGATACTAATAGAACATTGCGCAAGTGGAGAAGAAACACCTGTTCCACCCCCAAGCTACACTTTGAATTCCACTAACTCGAATTTCTGTTCTAGGATAATGTCAAAGGTGCACCCTACCGATCAGTGCTGGGAGAAGGTACATACATATACCTTTGGGAAAGCAAGAAAAAAAAACCTTAATGGGTGTGAAAAAAATATATAGCAAATAACTGTAACAGATGCATTCCCTGCTCGCGAAATACAGAGAAAAGAGGCCTTTCTAGCAGTAAACAGAAATCACTTCGCGGCGGGTAAAAAACAGTAAAGTATCAAGCCAATCCGACGAAAAAAAAAAATTCAGATTAATTTGAATCCATAAATCACTTCTAACGGATGGCCCTTTATTCCTCAGGGAAGAAGTTTGCCCAGAATGGAGCGGGAGATCTCGGGTTTGAAAATATTGTCACAAGCTGCTCTCGGCGCTTGATGGAAGCACAACGTTCCGCGTGACACCGAGTATAGCTTTAATGGCTTTTCTGTACTTAGGAACGCGCAAAGCGTATACAATAGGATTAAGAAGACCACTCGAGAGCAGCACAACAAAACCCACTTCGACGAACACTTGCAAACTGACGATGTTCTCGCCGTGTGGATACAAGTAAATAATATTTAGAGCGATGAAATAAGGTATAAAGCTCACATAAAAGCAAACGATCAAAGTCAGGATTGCAGATGTGAACTTTCCGTCTCGCCTGGGACCAGGGCGAACTCCGCGCGGCGCCCTATCAGCTCCGTCGCCACCTAACACTGTTCTTAACGTCGCAGGTCGACTTCGAAAAATCAGGATAAGCCTGGGGTAGACGGTCCCGATAATCAAGGCAGGAATTGTCACGTGTAAATGGCTGGAGATGAATCCATAGAGCTGCTTGCTCACTCCCAATATAGGTAACGAGTTGAAGACCAGGCTGTAGACCCATGATAGCGCTATAGCAAGCTTGACTCTCGCATGAGTGACTCTAACCCTGTAGACAAGCGGATGGAGTATAGCAACGTATCTGTCTGCTAGCATCAGCAGCATACACCATGTCCCACACACGATAGCCAATGCGCTAGTCACGATAATCGCCAGTAAAGCCGTCCGGTTGAATGCCCAGTTTTTATATTTAAATACGTCGTAGATAAACGTGCCATACCCCGCTATCAGTGAGTTTAACAGGTCTGTGATCGCAAGGTTGGTTACCAGCATTGCGCTTGGTGTGCGCAGGTCATTATAAGGGTCGAAGATGATCGCCACTATCAGCAGTCCGTTGCTAAGACTGGCACCCGTAGACAGTAGAAAGTTGATGATAGCAAGAGGGAGGCTATGCGAGTTGTATGGAATGATTTCGGTGCTACTATTATGTCCTTCCATTATCAATGGCAAAGCTTGATTGTCGTTTTGCGCTGCGTTGTTTCCTTGTAGATACCTTTTCAGAGCGCAGCGATTATTTATGAGTACCTGTGAGCCTTGTGACCTGTGTGCTTGTGAGCCTTGTGACCAATGTGCCTTTGAAAGTTATTATCAGGAGGCTCTAGCTTATGACTGAAGAGACACGTGATTCGGTGATATGGCGTATATTTCTAATACGCCAAAGCGTAATTGACTGATATAGTGAATTAATTGAGATCATGATAATATGACTTTTTTTAAAAAGAGTTCAACCACCTTATACCTCTCGACCCAAAACGTATTAGCGATGAATCCCCAATAAGGGCTATACCTTGTCCTGGATTTTTTTGCCAGCGAATTTGTTAGGTTAAACTCGTATCATCACATCTGTTTCTTCTACAATCTCCTATCAACGACGAAGGCGATAATGAGGCATACACCTTTTTCAAAATACGTTCTCAAGAGATCAGATGACATTTTTTTTACTTTATTATCATGCGATGTTTACTTGTCATCCTAAATAATATCAGGGCCGTGGCGGGGCGGGGCACTGGGGGCATGTGTCCATTTTAAAAATTATAAGGAAATGACCAGTAGGGGCTTGGCTCATAGTTTACTAGGCCTGTATAATATGTATCACAATCAAGTATTATAGTGAATGTCTGTGGAGGATTCAAAGTGAAAGAAATATTTTTTCGTGAAAGCGACGTGTCAAACGGGACTAAATTAGTCTACAAAATAATGCTGTCAAAAATCGTATATTGTCAACATTTGGGGTTCTGTATTTCGTGGTGGTTTAAAGCATTGGGTAGGAAATAGAATGGATTTGGTGCCCTCAATGTTCAGAGCGAGCAAAATCTTCAAAAAGATACGAACATCAACAACTCTCAGAAGCTATACCTCGTTTCGCGCGCGCGACCATTATTAAAGGTAAACAAAGTTGAAAATTCGATAAATAATTACAGCAAGATGTGTCTTGTTCAGTCCTCGCCAAATATATGCTAAAACAATTATCTTTTAGCGGTGGATATCCACCGATGGATATCCACCGCTATTCACTTCGCCTTCGGCAAATAATTATTAATTATTCCGAGATAGCGGACCAATCAGAGCGCGCGTTTTTATGAAGTTCCCGCCAAGTATATACTAAATACGAATAGAAGCAAAAGCAGCTGTTGGTATTACTGTAAAATCACCATTTGCACCGACAACGTTTTTTAACTGTAGTTGCATATCGCGAACCCAGAATCACAAGTGCTTCCATCTCCCCGTAGGCTCATTTGCAGGCTAATGGGAAGTAACGATTTGCTAAGTAGCACTTGATTCTCAAGAGGTATACCGAATTACATTAAAAAAATTGTTTATACAGGAAACTCTCAAACTTAGCATTGAAGTTTTTAACCCATTGCCTCTTTCGCCGGCCGACCGATTGGCGAAAGACAATGTTTTGTGAGTTGCTAAATGAAATAGGAAATGGATATTCGAAAAGTTTATATTAGGTCCAGGCTATCAAAGAGTGAGATTTTTGTTTGTAACTGTTGTTTGCGCATTATGTTTGGAGGGTTTTCATAAAAAAGACACTTGCACAGCTGCGCGATACGTCTATCTCAAAATCGTCTAGCAAAAAAAAAATCTCAATCGTCATGAGCTAACAGAAAAAAATTGTAGAGAATTATCGACCTTAGCCATCAATTGTTTAACTCGGTGATAAAACAATTAACGTTTTCTTTAGGACAAAAAAGTATGTATCTCAGCTTCGCTCAAACCTCAAAACTGAAAAGCTCGCGTACTTAAGAAGATATAAACGATATACGGTGTCGTATCATCTCTGCAGGTTTACGATAAGTGACACAAACGCTTCAAGCTTATCAACATCCTTATGATCTCCTATAAATCGAAAAAGATCCATCGACACCTCATTCTGTAAGTAGACAGAAGATCTTTCTATCCACCCGTGATGTTTTTGATAGATACAGAGCCGCAGTAGGCCCACCCCTTGCTACGGCCCCGAGACATCATTGGAGGGCCTTTTGCGTTTGACGACAAAAAAAGGCGGTAGCGAATGGTGCGTCAAATTTTAGAAATGCGTTGTTGTTCGTTGTAGCCATTATTTTCCAAATGCTCGGTCGGGGGGTCTTGTTATAATACACATTTTCTAAATGCTATCTGTCAAAACAACATCTAGAAATTGCCCAAGAAACACTCTTTATGGATGTTAATATTTCACATCGTTTCATGGCCAGAGCGAGGCTCGCGGAATATTATAAAAAGAAAAAAAAAATAGGTCACATACATCCCCGTACGGCCAAGCTAGCGAAGACAAGATATTTATTATACACTGTTTTGTGAAGATGTTTCGTCGCAAAATGTCGCGTCACTTTCTACTGTATTTGACCAGATAATTTACAGAGCTGCAGCTGGCCTCGAGATATTGGGAGGGGACAATACAGAAACATTAAGAAATAGGGGACAGACAGCACCCTTCTTATTTCCTGATAATTTGTAAAAAAGCGACCGCAAAGTACGCTGGATCCTCGAGCATGGCCAAGTGCAAGTTGTGAATATGCTTCTCGACTAGGAAACGTGGCGACAATTGACTGCATTATATATATGGACTTTCGAAGGAGCCTAACAAACGACCTCCCACCCAAAGCTGAGGCAACGGTTTAGAGCAAGTCTTTAAAATAATCTCCCTGACTTTTTTCTTCAGATGCATAGGGGTATTTTTCATAATAAATATTAAATAGTAACACAATTTCTTGAAGAGATAGTTTATTGATGTTTAAGTTCATTGTTGTACAACGGCTGTTTCGGTTGATTTTCAGAATGAAAAACACCTTCATCCCCAAGTAACACATCCCCTTCTTAAGTTAAAAACCCTTGCTTCTTCCCCCACAACATATCCCTTCCTCTCCAGTCAAAAAACCCTCCTTCATTAAACCCCTCCTTTACCCCCCAGTAACACATCCCCAACACATCCCTTCCTCCTCTCCAGTCAAAAACCCCTCCTTTACCCCCCAGTAACACATCCCTTCCTCCTCTCCAGTCAAAAACCCCTCCATTCCCCACTAACATATCCCCTTTCCCCTCTCTAGGCAAAAACCTGTCCTAAATTCACCAGAACATATCCAATCCCCTTCCTCTTCTCCAGGCAAAAACCTGTCCGAAATTCCCCAATATCCCTTTTCTCCTCTCAGGGCAAAAACCCATCTTCATCTCCCAATAACATATCCCCCATCCTCATCTCCTTTATCCCCCAGCAAAAATATCCCCCTTGCTCAACACCTATACATCTGACCTCCATATTAACTTCGCTCCCCATAAATATCTAGAATTACTCCAAACCTTGCAAGAGCAGCCCTGGCACCCTTCTATAAAGACATCCCCTTGTAAGCACAGGGCAATGATGTGAACATGGTGCACAAGCAATATCTGATGGTTTACCAACCCAATACTATACCTGCCACCTCTCCCGCATTTGGCAGGAGTCTCAAGATTTTGGACATCTTCTCCCGCGTGGAGCACCAAATCTCCTGCTTTTAAGTGATTTATAGTGCTTCCGAAAATTTTAAATATTTTCTATCAAAATAATTAAAACAACAACTTCTTTGCATAGCACAATTTATCTTACACCCTCGTGAGATCTATAAGTGTGATAACTTTCTACGCGGCAAATGCCTGCATTGGTATACCCACCCCTCCCCCCTAGAAAAAACTAATATACCCCACCCCTCCAAAAAAATTTCTCAAGCCTTGAGATTTCCGGAGGTTGACAGGTAGGCATTACACACCAAGTCCACTCAGTTATTGCTACAGCTGAAGACAATCATGCTCGACAAGAAACCCACATCCCAAAGGAAACTTACCTTGAGTTGACACTGCTCATGGACTACACATTTAATATTTTTGTGAAATGCAAAATAAGTATGAGTTTCACCAGTACCTCTACAATACATCACACCCATCATCCTTGAAGATCCACTGGGCAAGCATTGCCATTAACAACTGTAACCTTATGTTTGAGTTAAACCATATAAACAACTTTAAACCAGGGCCTGGCGAAACTACTCTGTTTTAACATAACATTTTCACCTATTGTCGATTTTTTTCCCTTTAAATACGTAAGTTTGAACAAAATAAGGCAAGGACTTAAGATTCAGGCAATAGCTTGGAAGGAAAGGATACGCCACTGAAATAGACCTTTCAACAATCTGAAGAGACAATTTTTTTTGCAAATTCTTCTTTCAGAACTGAGACCTGGACCCCTCACACAACAATAACAGGGCAGAAGCTACATTAACCTGCTTCCCAGAGCACTTGACCTCTGCTGGTCCACACACCAAACCCTTAAGGGGATCTCTAACCTGTCTCATCTCAATAAAAGCAAAAATTTACCTGTCACTGCTTCTAAGCCATTCATGAGGCAGTCTCCTGTTCAATTGTATGGGAGAGGTCCCAGCTAACCTTGAGGTTAAGGAAACTATCATTCCCTGATAAGATTTCTAGGGACATATCGCTTACCATATTGTGTGGATGGGGTGTTGAGCATTCTATCTCGGCCGAAGCAAGATTATGCAACTAAGACTAGTGTTTAGACAAAAGAAAATTGCACTAGAAATGCTTGGGTATACCTTGATAATCTAACTATAACAGTTAATATGTCAGTTAATATGTATATCGTTGGGTATCTACCAGTTCAACTAGTCTTTATAAAACCAATTGCTTAATTCCTTGAACTCCAAATCACCATAGATCAAAGCTAACTGATTTGGGCAACATCTACATCTTTTAAAGCTCACAATGTAGTTTGATGGCTGTCTTTTTTTAATTTGGGTATGTAAAACTTATAGGTGCTAAGCTCTGCTTTCCACAAGAGTATCTCCTAAGATGTCAAAATACTCTCAATCTAGCTCTGTTGCATATTATTTTCAATGGACATTTCATTGCTTCAACGAGAAGATGGAAGAGTTGGGAATGGCACAAGCTCTATCAACTAGTTGCTTAGCTGTCCATTCTATGCTAAAGTAAACTCAACTTCACTAAAATCCACTTTATTTAGTTTCCATTTCTACAGCAATCATAAGGCTATTGTCAAAATTTATCACTTCAAAATAATCTAGAATATAACTCATGGAACTGAACTTTTGTCTACTACACAGTAAACTAGAATATTATCTTGATGATTAAAAATTCAAAGTGGACTGTACACTCAAGTTGTAATTACTATTGCATTGGATTATGTCTTACTAGGAACGTACTAATAAATTAGTTAAAACACTGTATAATAATGCTTCCCAATTCCTTAAATGTTATCCTAAGAAACTCCTAGTGATGGCTTACAGTATGTGCTTTATGAAGTTGATTGCTCTTGCTATATGGTTGCCTCTTGTCAGAGTTGCTTCCTTATGAACTGTTGTCTTCACTGCTTGCCTTTGCTGTTCACTGCTGCTTGCCTTGTCATTAACACTCTTCATTCTGCTGCTTGCCTTGTCACTTATCACCTGCACTCTGCCACTTCCCTCTTCATTCCGCTAAGATACCATTTAAGTTATTGTCTGCACTGCTCTGGCATTTCTGCCTGCATTTCTCTGGCTAGAGCTTTGGTATGACCTGAATTAGAAGCAATATCTGTTAGCTATGCCTGAAAGAAATCTGCTGAGGTAACGAGTCAAGTTAGGATCATATAAAACTATATTTGCTAATTCATCACTATATTTCACATCATCCAGCAACTTTAAAGCTATAAGCTGAACCAAACTGATGCAAGACAGAACATCACTCAAGCATGCTAAAAGGCTTTGTTTTGTGTTTACTTCAAGTTACATTTTTTTAGCTCTTTTCCTGCACTGGTTGGACATGTTTACTTAGCTTCAGTAAGCTAACACATAGTCGTTTTTCATTCCCTGAAAATAACAGTGTTAGGACATAGGAACATGTAATGACCATAAAAAGGGATTGGAGAAAACGACACCAGAATAAGACAACCATTAATTGTGAGTACCTCTATCACACTGGGAGAAACCCCATTACCTTTAGTATGGACGATACTTGGAGTCTGTGCTTGGCAAGGAGCGTGCTGAGCCACCCCTCGCTGAAGGACCAAAACTGGAACTCATCTGACTGTAGCTTCCCAAAGGGAATTCTGGAGTAGCTGAAGCAGGAAAGCCTTTCGCAGAGGGGGTTTCTGTACTAGAGCTCGCCCCTGCAGCACTTGTCCCGTAACCATACCCAGAGTTAAACATGCCTGGTGGATAGCTACCTGAGAATTCTGAAGGAGTTCCTGAGGCCATGGCGGCAGCAGTCATCTGACTATAACCACTATATGGGGTAGCACCTGCTCCACCATATCCAGCACTTTCCCTAGAAGACAATGGAATACTACCCCGCCCGCCAGCAACATCAGGGTCTGCCGTTCCAGAATAACCTCTACTCTCACTACTATAGCCAGCCTTGTCAGCACCAAAACCAAACCCACCAAAACCACTTGGGAACCCACCATAGCCAAAAGCACCAGGGAAACCACCAAATCCCATACTACCAAAGCCAGCAAAAGCTGGGTTAAAACCACTAGCACCAAATGCAAATGGATTTAGGTAACCAAAGCTGCCTTCCCCATTCCTGCTACTCTTGTCACTGTGATGCCCTACAAATGGAAAAAGAGATGGATTACAATCCATTTGGGAAAATAAATCACATTTAATACCATGATCCAAGTGGTACTCAGTTAAAAGCATGGTATGTCACAGTAGATACGGGGAAGGGGAATGTAAGTACAAAGTTTGTCTACACATCAAGAGGGATGAAGCATATTTTTAAAATTATTTCTTCTGTTCTTGCTTGTTTGGAAATCAGGAAGAGGCTGTGAGAGGAGCGATAAAAAAATCCCATCCAAAATGCCATTTGCAAGTATCAAGTTTGTCTACACATCAAGAGGGATATAGTATATTTTTTTCTTCTGCTCTTGCTAATTAAAAGAAAGTTTTAAAAACCCCAAAATCTGCAGCACCCGTTCGGGGCCATGAAACAGCCAAAATGCCAAAGCATTCGCATTCTATCAATGTAAGAGGAACAAGCACAAAGACAAAATACTATTATTGGTTATATAAATACCGTTCGCATCCAGTTTAGTACTACCTCGGTCATCACGACGGTCGCGGTCCCGGTCGCGATCGCGATCCCGGTCTCGGTCGCGATGATCACGGTAATCTCGATCACGGTAATCCCGGTCACGGCCAAAATCGCGGTCTCGATAATCCCGATCTTTGTCCCGCGAGGACCGGCTATTGTATTCCTGCTCGTCTTTCTTTCTCATGGCAGACTGAGGCTCGGCTTTTTTCACTTCACACTGCTTCATTCTTATCTCGTGGTACTTCATTGCGCACACTTTCTCGACAATCTCATCGTTATCAAATGTAACGAAGGCAAACCCTCGAATACGCTTCGGATTGTCTCTGTCTCGCTTCAGGTCAACGTCTATAACTTCTCCCATACCATTCTTTCGACACAGACTGTTAAAATACTCTTTGATATCTTCTTCCACTGTAGTACTAGCTAGCCCGCCGACGAAGATCTTTCTGGTCTTAGACATTGCTTCGGGGGCGCCGGATTCATCTCTAGGAACTGAACGTTTAGGTTCGATTTCCCGATCATCAAGCACATGGTCCTTCTTCTTCAGAACCTCATTTACCGAGTCTGATGATTCGTAAGTTACAAAACCAAACCCGCGAGATCTCCCATCTCTCTTCATAATAACACAGTCTACAATTGTTCCCCATTGCGAAAAATAGTCCTTGAGACCTTCTTCGGTGGTATTCCAGTTTAATCCACCGATGAAAATCTTCCGAAGTTTCTCACTCTCCGACATCTTGCTTGGTAGTAATGCAAATGGACGCGACGCACTGAAGCACTGAAACGGCTTCCTTTGCGAGCAGCTGATTGGCTAAAAAGTGACATAAATTATACTAGAAACAAAGAAAATCATCGGCCATGCCCAACGAAGAGGAGGACTGGGTGACACAATGATTTGTGTAGCTATTGCGCATGTGCATAACACAATCACATCGAAAAAACTTCGGACTTCGGGAGAGAATCGGACACGGATCGTTTATTGAATTAGCTTTAAATCGCTTCTAAAAAACAAACAATTTTCTGAAGATTTAGAGATTTTGTCAAAACAATTCCTACATAATTCGCTGTAACCTTCAATATATTGGGGAAACTAGACGCAAATTAAAAGAACGGTTTTATGACCACCGCAGAACTGTAGACTCGCATCTCGATCTTTACCAACTCACGCCGCTGAGCCCACGTGGCTGTACTCCCCAATGTTTTCTTAATGTTTCTGTATCGTGCCCCGAATAATATAAGGCCTGCTACGGCTATACATATTTCCTTATCAAGACCTCCCCCGCATCTACAGGAGCCTATATATTGCCCATCAATACCTCCCCCGCACCTAAAGGGGCCCATATTTTGCCCATCAAGACGTCCCTCGCATCTACAGGAGCCTATATATTGCCCATCAAGATATCCCTTGCATCTACAGGGGCCCATATATCGCCCACCAAGACCTCCCCCGCACCTAAAGGGGCCCATATATTGCCCATCAAGACGTCCCTCGCATCTACAGGAGCCTATATATTGCCCATCAAGACACCCCTTGCATCTACAGGGGCCCATATATCGCCCACCAAGACCTCCCCCGCACCTAAAGGGGCCCATATATAGCCCTTCAAGACGTCCCTCGCATCTGCAGGAGCCTATATATTGCCCATCAAGACACCCCTTGCATCTACAGGGACCCATATATCGCCCACCATGACCTCCCCCGCATCTACGGGGCCCCATATATCGCCTATTGCGAGTGCTCTGTAACAATTCATTTTCAATTTTTGTGCCAATATTTTGCGTTGCCGTTTTCCTTTAGCTTTTCATGTCTTTTGCGCTAATTTGGGTTTGCTTTTGTGATCGATTAGGTTTAGCCAATAATTTATACTTCTGTATTTTGCCGCTCAGTGCATCGGAAATCTGCCGATCATCTGCGTGTTTTGTCCAGCCATTTACAAAATTTCGATTCATCTCTTGTCTCGTTTTGTAAAGAGCTGTGTTTTCTTTACTGGGGCATTCTTCAGCGATTCAGGCATGTTGATTTAGAAAAGAGTTAAAATAGTTAGCTCTAGAGCTAAAGGTTACAAACATGAACCAACTTAAAAAATGTCGACTTAAGTCTTTAACGGAAGAATAGGTTTTTTAAGGGTAATTTCGTTACCTATGGTTAGCGCCGCCCCTCATATGGTACAGGCAGGTTGTCGGTGTGTCATACGAAACTAGTCTGTGATCATCCAAAAAGCACGCTGAACCTTGTCATCGTCGAACCAAAAACCTGGTTAGAATGTAGAAACCCTTTTCCACTTTAACCGTGGAACATCACGACGACCAATGATGTCCCGCCGAGCGGTTTGGCTTGTGTTAGCTTGTAAGTAGTGATTCATGCGTACGCACGCACGCACGGCTAATTGTTGTTCTTGACATTTTTGTTAAGATGAGAACAGACAAATGAGTACAGCAAATTCACTTGACAAATGACATGACTCCTTGTCATTAAATCCTGTCAAATATCAAATGCTATTCACTTGATGAAATCATCGGTTGTAGTGACACTAATTTAATAGTTAAATACAAACATTTGTTTTATATTTTTTTTTGCTCAAGATTTATTTACAAAGTAAATAAACAAAATATCTCACTTTATTTTCATTCATTTTTTAAAATACCTATCAGCATTTAAGTAAGTGCCTTGCATCTTCAGAGCAACATCTTATTCTTGTAGACTTCTTGCACCACAGCCATTGATGGAAGAAGTTGAACATAACCCAAACCTCTTCTAATTACTGACGCTGACCGCAAGAGAAAGTAAAAAAAAATAAAGAGTAACTAGAAAAATAATAAACGTAATACCAATTTAGTTCATCGAACGCTATCAAGAGTTTTGCATATGTCCCTTAAATAGCACCAAAGGCGTCCTGGCTTTGCATCATTAATCTACATACAACCTAAAAGTAATCATCCCTTCGCTACCTCTCCGGGTATATAATCTTAGACGAGGTAAGCCGTCTCCGCAGCTCTCGCATGGCCATGTTGATACTCTTTATACTCTTTAGGTTGCGTTCTTCTGTCTGCAAAGGCATCTCAGAATATCAACAAGCGTCGATTGGTAAGTCGGGGTGGATTCGCGAATAGTGAAAAACGAAAAGGGCGAATTGGTTGTGAGCTCGTTTGGAAAAGTGTGGAATTGGTTTTTGGGACAATGAGTGAATTTTAAAGTGATTATTGTGATAGCTATACCTTAATGATAAGCTTACATATACCTCGTGGTTATTGTGGGTACAAAGTGATTTTAGTCTCACCGGTAAGAGTGTTAAAAGCTGCACATAAATCGACCTGTTCGAAACAACTCTATCTTCATATAGTTCCATGCTCTTTTCTTTGCAAAACAAGCGGAACCAAAATCAAAGTTAAAAGCAATATACATCATTTTATTATTGTTGCCTCTTACACCATCGTTTGTTTTATTGTTGTTGCCTCTTACACCACCGTTCGTTTTATCATTGTTGCCTATTACACCACCGTTCGTTTTATCATTGTTGCCTCTTACATCATCGTTCGTTTTATAGTTCGGCCACCAGTATCTTCGCGGATCATCCAGGGTGGGGGGTCTCACGGTTGGGGGGAGCCACCTGTAGGGCGAGGGGCGGGGCTAGCATCACGCGATGTACGACTTGAACATTCATATGCATGTCCAGAGAGTGTCAACACACACTTTTTGTATATGACTTATTTATTTCATCATCATAATATAGTCATTTCAATCACAGTTATCAACTGAATTACAGACAAAGCGCAATAGCATTGATATTAACAATTCAGTGAGGCTGATATCTTACAGTGACAAAGTAACAAAAACGGCCCGAACAAGGGTTGGAAATGGCCGATGTTGGAAATGACCGATGTTTGCTGTCCGACCCTCAGGTATAAGACGGTCTTAATGTCCGTTAATAAAGAGGTCGCACAACAAAGTACGTCTCTCTGAGAGGCAATACCACCTTTATCTAAAGCAGTGGCGTATAATTCACCTGTTCACACGGCCAAATGATGGACATTACTCTTTTCTGCACACTTTCAAGAGCATATCAGCATATTCGAATATGGAAAAGCAAAGATACTTCCATTCATTTTGTTAAAAAAAAAAGGTTTAAAAACCTAGTGTGGATGGGAAGGACCAAGAGACCATGATATAAGAGAACGAATCCCCGTGGCCCATGATAACGTCCAAGAAAGCTATTTTTAGATTGCGCGGACTTGTCAATCATAGCATCCATACATGGTTCGTCGCGCCATATTTGGTAATGGGCACCACGAGCTAGTACAATTTCACAACAAATTTTTTCCCTCTGCACTTCTTTACTTCGTTCGCGACCTGTTTTTATCCTTTTAGCTGCTCTTCAAGGCTCATGATCACAATGCTACTCATAGGGTGGTGTCCTGTTATCTGTTAAGTTATCTAATGTTCAGTTATCTAAATGTTATATAAATAATTGAACGGGAAGACGTCGGGGAGACGGTGAATTTGGAGTTCATTCAAGATGCATCGTGCAGACTCCTAAAAAGTTCTTATTCTCTGCAATTCGGTGAGATAGAATACCTAGGCATTCTCATAGTCTATGTTATGTATTTTAATACAAGAAGGGCTTTATTTTTCTTTGATTTATAACATTTTTAGATGAATGAACTTCAATTTTTCACGCAAATGTTCAGAAATCATGTCACTCAAGAAACCCTTGTCACTGGAATAAGATCTACTTCATTATAAAGACTTGAAATCTTTTATTTGTAATATCGGTGTGAATATAATGGTATTAAGTTCTGGATGTATCTTTTTCATTAAAAGGGAATTGGAAGAGAATTGTGTTTTGTAAACACAGATTTATGATTGATTTTTACAGCGTTCGTAAAAAAGGAAGGTATTTTCGGTCAAAAAGATTTCCGAAACATCCTTTGCCGGATCACATTGCTCAAGATGTGATCGCGCGTAAGACTCTTGTTGCTAGGAAACGTGAGCGCTAACCAATCAGAGACGTATCTAAAAATAACTGCTTGTTCTAAAAATAGTTTTTACGGACGTCATCATTGGAACATACCCTAATACGGGGGATTCGTTCTCTTACATCATGGTCTCTTGGAAGGACTCACTGGAAGTGGCCCATTATATTTTATCAAATATAAACAAAATAATAAAGGATTTCAGACAGATCTGTTTTGTCTAATAGGGCTCTAATCAGGAGCATTACAACGTGCTCCGTCGAATAGCCACTCCAGCGGATTCCGCAACTAAAAGAAGCGAGGGAGTTGCTAGGCAACCAGTTGTTGGAATCTTCAAGATTAACGACGGCGGTGTAGTAGGTAAGAACGTAAGGTGCTTGTCTTCTATATCAAGAAGATCATTTAAAAATACAAATGGACTCCCAGAAGACTTCACTTTCCATCTATTCGTCTTTTATAATAGCGCTTTAGACGCTGAGGTTGTCCATCCCTTTTATGAAACATCGCTGTAGGCACCGAGGTGTATGCCTGTTCGCCTATCCGACTGATGACATATCTCTGTAGCCGCCGAGGCGTTATCCTGTTCGTCTGTCCCGTCTAATAAGATATGACTTCCGTCAATGTTAATATTGTTGTAGGCGCTGGAGTTTATGAAGTTGGAAAAGATGGCAAGGTGGACATCGACCTAAAGATAAGGATCACACCGCCAGGTTCCGGGGGTGGGGGAGGAGAAGGCAGTACCCCTACCATGGCACCAGGAGGGGGCGGTGGTTCCCCTACCAAGGCACCAGGAGGAGGCGGTGGTTCCCCTACCAAGGCACCAGGAGGGGGTGGTGGTTCCCCTACCGAGGCACCAGGAGGGGGCGGTGGTTCTCCTACCGAGGCACCAGGAGGGGGCGGTGGTTCCCCTACCAAGGCACCAGGAGGGGGCGGTGGTTCCCCTACCAAGGCACCAGGAGGAGGCGGTGGTTCCCCTACCGAGGCACCAGGAGGAGGCGGTGGTTCCCCTACCGAGGCACCAGGAGGAGGCGGTAGCACACCTACAAAGGGAGAAGGAAGTACCAGCCCTACACCAGGAGGTGGTAAGGAAGGTAAATGAAACTATTAAAAAGTCGCGCTTTGACTTGAAAGGAACGCCCTAAGTTTGGGGGATCACAGGTATCTAATGACAGACCAGGATCAGCAGTGAATATTTCCATGTGACGCTTATGACCGCGGATCTTTTTAAACAAAATAGAAAGCAGTTTTCCTCGTATTGTCGGAAAAGTAAACAGTCGGAAGCATTTTGCGTGCCAAACTAGTTACAAACGAATATTAATGATTTCTTATTACTCAGGTGCTGAAGACCAAATCGCGTTGTCTATCCACAACAAGTTCCGCAAAGTGCATAACTCGCCGCCCATGACCCTCAATGCAGAAATGTCCAAATCTGCAAAAGAATACGCCGAGAAAATTGCAAAATCGGGAAAATTTACGCACTCCTCCAAGGAGGAGCGTGATGGAGTTGGCGAGAACCTGTCTATGGGATGCTCTTCAAAAAAGGGACAGACTCCAGAAGAAGCCGTTACTAACTGGTATGAGTGTTGAATCGTTCCATGTGCGTTTTCGTCTTGTTTCGTTTCTTCTTTACTTGAAGAGGCTGACGGAGAGTGAGTAGCGAGATTTGGTTTTAATATAGTTAGTATCGACGAGTTCGAAGACGCTAAAAAGATACCGAGATTTCATTCTTCCAAAGAAAGATCAGAGTTGTGTTTGCTCCGCCTTGTCAGACCATGAAACTTGTGGAGTTTTACTTCGTGGTTTGATCAGGAAAAATGTAACAGACGAGACATTTACGACATATCCAGACTTCCAGACTGTCTCCACTGAGAATGTGCATTAGAATTGTTGTCATTCAGAATTTGCAACTAGGTTCTTGAAAAGCGCTACTTGGTTTGTTGCAGCAACGTTGCGTGATTTTCCCGAGCAATGCTTAGCTAAGTGTGAACGAACAAGCATACTTTTGTAAGGTTGAAAGCGGTTAAGAGTTGGCCACAGCAAATAAATGTTGACTCGTTATCTAATGGACACTCATCCGCTGTTTCTTCCTCCGGCAGGTATAATGAGGTTTGTAATCCCGGCTACACGTTTGGCGGGGGAGGTGGTGGCAGCGGCACTGGTCACTTTACGCAGGTTGTCTGGAAGGAAAGCACGGAGCTCGGGTTTGGCTCAGCCTCCGCTGAAGAGGATAAGATGAAATGCACATACTACGTCGGGAGATACAAAAAAGCTGGAAACATGATCGGAGATTTCGATAAAAATGTCGAGCAAGGCAGCTTCGATAAGCAATCTTACTGCTCAAAAGTGAGCAAATAAAAAGGTTTTTAAACAATAATTTGCTACATTAATAGCAAATAAAATAGAATATTTCCTTAAGAATCTTCTTAAATAAGTAAAAAAATGATAAATAAACGAATGATAAATAAGTTCATTTTTCGACGGAAGTTATTTTTGTAGTCGGATAAACCTCTTACTAAAAACTCCCCTACTACCCTTCCCTAGCGACAAAATGTTCAACGGGTAAACATGGCGGATTCGGGTTGTCTTGTCAGCGAAAGCTCCGAAAAACTGTCAAATTCTCCCTCTTTAAAAAGAAGCAAGCAACTAAAAGCACACAAATCACAAAGAATAGCCAAAGATGTGTTTGACATAGAAACAACAGTTTGTAGGGCTATGTGTATGATCGATTTCGGATTCCCAGTTTGTTATATTTACAACCCGATTGAATACGCTTCTGAGACGCACATAAACTTTTTGGACAAATACTGTACTAGTACTAAGAAAGTTTTGTTCCTTGGTATGAACCCAGGCCCATTTGGAATGGCACAGAACGGGGTGAGTGCTTGTTTTTATATTATGTTAATTGTGTCTCTCCAGTCTTGAAGACATTGATAATCCTTTAAGAAGGGGGAGGGGGTGAACAACAGGGAGCCCAAGCTCACAGTTAGTGGTTTTTGGGTTTTGTGAGCAATTCTTAATAAAAGCACACGAAACTCACCAAGCAGTTAGAAGTGATCATTTTAATTACCTCTGTAAAGATTCGTAAAATTCAGTCACCCCTACCTCACCGAACTCTACAAAACTTCACAGAGAGAATTAAAATGATCACTTCTTACCGCTTATTGAGCTTCGTGTGTTTTTATTAAGAATTTCTCACAAAACCCAAAAACCACTAACTGTGTGCTTGGGTTCCCTGTGAGTGAGCATTCACCTTTTTTGTAAAACTTACGGGTATCTAGTGTTTGGCCAAACGCTCCTGACTGTTGACCATCTTATCTCATTTTGGCATGAATCCTAATAATCCACAGATGATCAAAGTGCATGCCTGTTGTTTAGAGACTGCTATATGTCATCCTTCCGTGTGTCTTATAAAGGATAGACACATGCAAAAATGGGATTGCTTGTTTGATAGTACATGGTGTATCAAATAAATAAACAAATAAGTGTAAATATAAACACCTAGGCTGCAAAAGCTTTAGTAATCTTGCTTATGCTCCTAATGGCTTGGAGGCACTGCAGGTAATTGTACATGGATTCTAAAAATGAAACCATATTTGAATGGGGGCTGCTACTAATATATAAACAACTGCTACAAAGAAGAATCCTGACAGGGTCCTTTAAAAATTTATTTTCCTCTCCCACTACTTGCAAGGTTCCAAATTCCTCACAGGCTACAGATAATCCTGGGATGGTCAGGTGTAGAGGAGTAGAGAGTCTGGAAATATGTTTCAGACTTTTATACAAGATACATGACTTTTATAATTACTCAAAAAGGATAATGTACCAAATACATCCAAAAAACTCTACCATAGCATGGGGGGGGGGACTACCCAATTGCCTGGAAAACGAGGGTCCAAAATTCAAAACAAATAGCAGGAGCTAGTCCAAAATTTGCCTCTTTGCTCCCTTGTGTGGTATTTTGAGCGTTTTGTTGAGAGGGATGATTCTGCTTTTTTTTCCTTGTTCGACTTAAAATTTGTCAAAGAACCTGCTTATTTGACTAGAGTAGTTGCTATAACCATGGTTGGATGCGTATCTCCAAGACCATTTATCCCTTAGACTGATGCCTGAGTATCTTCATATTGTTGTGTTTATTTTGCATTTATGAATTTTTTGGATTGTGGGTACTTCTCAAGGCCGGTACAGGCAGTTGAGGGATCAATGTGTTAATAGGCACTTGGCTTATTTCTTCACAGGTTCCTTTTGGAGACACTAGTTTTGTAAAAGACTGGCTTGAAATTGATGGTGAAGTAAGAAAACCGCTGAAAGAGCACCCAAAGAGACCAATTCTAGGTCTAGACTGCAAAAGAAGTGAAGTTAGCGGCTCAAGATTATGGGGCCTGATAAAACAATTGTGCAAAACACCA
This sequence comes from Nematostella vectensis, assembly GCF_932526225.1. NCBI lineage: Eukaryota > Metazoa > Cnidaria > Anthozoa > Actiniaria > Edwardsiidae > Nematostella > Nematostella vectensis. Next base: position 12,775,168 of record NC_064035.1, on the reverse strand, counting down.
GAAGTATTTTTTAGCAGCTGTTTTATTCACAATTACTGCCCACTAGTATTTATGAATGAATCAGGTAAAAACATCACTCCTCCGAACCTTCCTGTTGAACAAAGAAAGCAGCTATACAACATTTGCGACCAGGCACTAATTGAAATGGTAGAGCTACTAGGGACTGACACCGTTGTAGGGATTGGCAAGTTTGCAGAGGGGCGTTGCCGATCTGTACTGAAGGATTCAAGTATAAGGGTTTACCCATTGATGCATCCTAGCCCAGCAAGCCCTATAGCTAATGCAGGGTGGTCAGAAATTGCAATGAGACAACTACAAGAGGCAGGGTTAATGCAAGTTCTTATTGTGGATTGAAAGTACAGTGCAGTACAGTGATGGATAATTATTTATAGTTGGTGATCATTTTTATAGACTAATGAAAAAAGGATGAACAAGATAATTAAATTCTGAGTAAGAAGGTATTGAGATTGACTTGTTTTTAGTTAGACAGTTTGATAATATATGAATAAATATTGATTGTCTAAATGAGACTAGACCAATATACAGGAGACAAAAAACATATATAAAAGTTAAAATATTTCATTTTTTTTATTTAAAAAATTCAAATATTATGATACACAAAGTGTATAATTTATCAACACTCAACCATGAAGGAAAATAGCTATTCCATGCAATTAATGAAAAGTTAGAGTGCTTGGAAATTCATCAGAATTACCACCTCTCGATGTAAAAGCTAGTCTTCCATAGACACTCATCATTTAATTCAACAAATAATGAATAAAATAGTAAATAAGTTAAAATTCCACTAACTGGCATTACATGCATTCATTCTATAATGAATAATAATTATAAAATCTATAATATTCATTTATATTTCAATTTGTTTCGTACATAGCATACAATCTCTTAGTTCATTGACATTTTCATAAGCAATACTCTTTATATTATTCTAAGGCAAGGCATTACACATGCTACTGTTTAAAAAAAAATCAAATTTGAATAAATAAGTAAAAATACTGTTGTAGTATTTTGGTCGCATCATTCATAAAGATGATGGTGGTGAAATGATGTGTGATTCCTTGGACATAGCTATCAATAGCAACACATGTTTAAAATCTTGACAGAGCAAGTAATTGATGTACATTTTGTTTACTTTTGGTGATATAATTTGTAGCCTTTTGTGTTAATAAAATCCAAAACTGCTACTACTGTGAGTAGACTGGAGTGCAGATTTATTGTACAGGCTTCAAACTTACATCTTAAAAAAATCTTAAAATCCAGTTTCTCCCAAACCATCTATCAAAATATCACTTGGATTTGCAGTTTGGCAGTGTATTGACTAGGTCACAAGTTACCTACAGGTCTTTTATACAATGGACAGCTCTCACATCAGCAGCTATCTGGGCCTCAACCATAAACTTTACTCCAAACCATTTACTTTGTACCTGACAAACAAGTATAAGTGGTTTTAGCTGGTATTGGGTTTGTAATAGTGTAGTGAGTTTGTATAAGGGTGGGGGAGGTCACTAGGTCCATACCCAAACCACATACATTAAGCAGATGAGACTGGTTTAATAGAAACAGGATAGAGCTATACTTGTGGCTATAAGATTTGTGTGTGTGAGGGGGGATAAATGCAAGCTATCTAGCAGACATGATGAAGAACATGAAGAAATGAACTCAAGGCTTTTCCCTAGTCTTTCTTGGTTGTATTTGTGGTTTTGGCTACTCGAATAGTTTCGGTCATTTTGAACTGAGGTACAGTACAAATACAAATGAACAATGCGAAAACCTTGAAACACGGATTGGCAATTTAGTTGTTAAAACAAAGAGAAAGAAAAACTCTGCTAGCAGCAACCAAAACAAGCAACAGTAAAAGATGTAAACATTAGGCATTTGACAAAAGAAAATCAGATACGAATATGATAAAGAACATTCAGCCATCTTATAACCTTATGGCATCCTAAATAGCTCAGGGCAGTGAGTATGCAGTGGTTTTGTGTCATGTCTATCTAGCACCATGGAAATGGCTCCTACCTTTTCATAATGCTCAGATCGTAAACTGGAGTACTCAATCAACACCTCTCTCAGCTCCATTTCTTTTCTCAAGTCAAAGTGAGAAAGTTCAAATGCCAGATCCTGACATGTCCTTTCTAAAGTTTCCTTTGCTTGTGCACTGTTAGAATTTGCCTGAAAAAAAAATACGCCATTACTATATAGGTGAGACCTGCCTAGGAGAAAAGTTGTCATAATGAATTTCAATATATTACAGAATTGTTCCTTTTTTCTGTTCTGTTTTGTTTATTTACAGTGGTATTTCTACTGATTGACAACAATGTCCTGAAAAATTGCAATTTTAATGCCCATACCTTAGCCCAACGCTGGGTCAAAGTCTCCCCGCTTCCAGTAGGTGATTCCTGAGTATAAAAGAAAGTCCTTGTCAGCTGGTAAAATGTCAAGGATCAGGCTAAATAGGATTTCTAAGGCACTTTCATGCTATCTTTCACGAGGAAAACCACAAGGGAATGTTGAAGCGCTTTGATCAGCCATGCCTTGGTTGTTGTTTTCATTCAAGATTAGGACTGTGAAATTTCAAAATAACCATTTAAAACAAAGTGAATGACAAAAAGTCATTCACCAAATTCTTTAAAAAAAAAAAAAAAAATCACATTAGCTTCCCCAAATCAGCTGATGGAAGCAGATGATCTCCCACGCTTGGTATTTTGCATTTTGCTTGGTATTTTGCAAAATGGCAGTTGACAGAGACTCTAGCACACATTACCTGTCTGTCTTCACAAGCACGGACCTCTGCGTCCCAAAATAGGAAAGTGTCCACAGCGACCTCCACCCTCTCTAATAGATCCTGTCAGGAAATAAGCAAATAGAGACCAAATACAAATCACACCACCCTCTCTAATAGATCCTATCAGGAAATAAGCTAATTGAGACCAAATACAAATCACACCACCCTCTCTAATAGATCCTGTCAGGAAATAAGCTAATTGAGACCAAATACAAATCACATGTTGTAGAAGTAGTTCAATTATCCCCCTTGGTTTCATTTTGATTTTGATCAAAAGCTAAACAACTTAAAATCTTAGCTAAATTGAAATCATCTATTCTTTCCACAAAATTTTTGACTAGCCTTTTACTATTCACCAAAAACAATGACAAATCAATTTCTAAGCAAAGCAAGGATGAATCAGGTATGAGGAGACAATACCATGTAAGGCATAAATTACCTGCGCACCCTTGACATATTCATTTATGCTGATCAAGTCATTGATAATGACATTTTCTTCTGGTTCCTGTTGACAAATAGAGAATTAAACACATGTAGGTTAATGCCTTTTTGATTATCAGTATGAGGACAGCGAAGTGCTGTCCGAGACCCATACCTTTTTTGTCAGCTCACTGAAGATTTGACTTAACGCAGCACTTGCAGTCTAAAGGAAATTCAGGTTAGTAAGCAATGAGAAAACAGGCTAAAAATAATGAAATATGAGGGTACCTTCAGGTATGTCTCGGTTGGTTCGCCGTCTGCTATTGCCTTAAACCAAACACCAAGTCCCTCTGACCTCTGAACCTCTGTCATACACAATAATACAACACAGGACATACTCTTAGGCTAAACAAGCAGCATTCTCATAAAAGCACACACTCAGAGAACTACCTCATATAAAAGAGTTAGTAAAGAATTGCAGAAGTGTGCTGACCTGGGATTTTCTCTTCCATCGTAGTTTGAAGCTGGTCAATAAGGCCTTGTAGGTTTGTATGCAGTGATTCAAAATATCTCTAAAAACAAAATTTGTATCAATAATAATTATGATGTGTGCTAGTGTGTTTGTGCAATGCAGTTTAGTTATATAATGCCACAAAGTAAAACCTTCACACCCCTTTAGACAACAGATTTAACAATGAAAAAAGCACAACAGATTTAACAATGAATAAAGCGGTCAAGTCTATAAGTCATAACCCTAACTCTCAGAAATTGCTTTAGTGACCACCAGTAGGCACCAAATGGCAAGAAAATCACATCTAACAGCTTTGAAGTCCACTTCAACTTAATAATATAGTAATAAGATAAAGAATTTAACAATTAACCAGCACCTGGTTGTTTTTGGTAAACAACTGTTTTCAATGTCTGTCTTTGAAATCCGATCCGATCAAAACATTATAGACAACTCAGATCACATTGGAGCATTACAATATTTAAAACAGCAACACTTGTGTGACGATCCAGTTGAATTTTGATGCTAACCTATCTGACTAATTTAGAATGGGGCATAAGAGTTACATAATGCACACAAATGACATACCTTACACTTATAGACTGGGGCATTAGGGTCGTAACCCTGGCGATCAGAGATTATCTGAGGGGCCCCATCAGTGCTTGCTTTCCTTCTGTCAAGTTGAGTCTTGGCTTCATCTAGCTCCTGAAAATACACATGAAGGGCAACTCCTAGAAACAGTTCAATATAAATATGCATTATAGAACAAATCTAATTGAAGAAACAATTATGGTCTGGAATGTCAAAAACTTGATTTTTGCCAATATTAAGAAGATAACATTGTCTAACAGCCTATGTCAGCCACCATTTTGTCATCCTAGCAAAGTACCAAGTGTGAAAAGCGCCCATTTCCATCTGCTGATTTTGGGAAGACAATGCAATATTTTTTAACTTTGTTTTTAGATGGTGGGGATTTTAGCAGATTATGTGTATCCAATATTAAATGAAAACATTAACAAAGGTGTGCCTGACAAGCACTCTTTTCTACATTAATAATTATTCTATCATCTTACCTCATTAAATCCAGTAAGAAACAAGTGCAGCCAGCCATCATTTTTAAGATCCTGTTAAAAATTGACAGCCTGTTCAAATCATTTGACTTATGTTACCTACATATGCCATATGTTAACTACAACAAAATACATCAACAGCAATAGATATTTACACTGGTCAAGATTGCTGAGTGTGCTAAGAGACTTGTTATTCATACCTTGTGGGCACAAATCCTTGATAAAAACCTCTGAAATTCCTTTATTTTTCCTGTAATGGAAATACACAATCATTAAATATATAAAAAACAATAAAAATACATAATTGAAGTGAAATCAAATGTCTGATAAGGGAGCAGCATTGTGGGCCTAGACTTGGGATTAATGCTTGGGGACAGGGCAAGAAAATAGACATCTGGGTCAATTGGAGTGGGGCAGGGGAGTTCTCATGACTCTCATCCCTCAAGCAAACAGATTTCTTAACGGTACAGGTGCTATTCTACCCCTTTTTATTATGTTCACTTGACTAGAGAAGGTACTATTCTAACCCTTAGCATTAAAGGGGCCGTATGACGTAAATTCACATCAATATTACGCCTTTTCGCTACATTCATTAGAAAGAGCAGCGTTTGATATACTCTTGGTGAAAAAATTAGCTCAAAACTCCAACAGCAAAGTTGTAAAAACAATAAAGCCCGTATAAAACGTTAGAAAATCGGTGGCCATTGCTTGAGGTAGCTTGATTTGGAGAGCACGTATGATGTCACTTGTCCCCAACAAGTCGGCTCATTCCATTCCGAACCATTGGCAAAAAGACGTGTATACTTGGTGTCTGGCCTCCAAACATCAATATGGAGCGGTTATGGGAAGAAAGATGGGCCTGTTTTTAAATTTGATTACCTAACCGAGATCCAGAGGAAACCTTTCGCATTCTAAACCACTGGTAGCCGAAGAAAACTGCCTTGAATTACGAGCGTCTGCTATAAAAAGTGATCATCTGCCGACCACGTGCGTAATTTCAACACGAAAGGAATCAACAAGTCCACCTTTTCAATCGGATCCATGCTGCATTTGAGTCAATGGTGCTATTTCAAACATAGAACTCAATTCTAGTTCTTGCTCTTTGTTCAAATATAGAATGAGCGTCACAAAACAAAGATAAGTAACCATACAACACACTACAAGAAGAGATACCTCGATAAACAAAATGGCGGCAGACTCCTCTACACTAGCCATGACAAACTTTCCAAAAATATAATATCATTTTTATCCAAAAAACTTAGAATCAAGAATAATTGGAATTAATAAAGCTATATGGTTGAGAGGACGATTGATTATTTATGGAATAGACGATAGCTAGGATGGCTTGGATATGCTTGAATTTTGATCGAGAGAGAATTGTTTTGTTTCGTGAATTACAAATGGTTTTGTACCGCATGCATTATTGATAAATTTCTTCTATTTATTATTTGTTCATCAACACTGCTTCAAGCCTTCAAAGTGGGTACCTCTATATAAAGTTTTTGGTTTAGATTCTACTAGGTTAGGAATGAGTTATACACCATAAAAGTAAACTTATAAAAACTTAAGTAAGCTTAATTTACTAACTAAACAGCTCACTGCATTTGTACTAATATTCGCACTTACAATTTTTATTTAAGTTGTTTTTCTATTTCTGGTGGATATCCTAGCAAATAGTCTACCAGACGTCTTGTTGTCTATGTTGTTTATTTTTTGTTATTTACTACCAAGACTGAAAACTATAAGTATGGCCAAAGAGAATGGCCTTGAATGCAAAGAAGAAAATGACTTAATTATACATTTGAGTAACAGGGACAGCCCAAAATGGATGTTTAAGACTCATTTTGTTATTACAAACAAACAAAATTGCATCTCACAAAGAATCATAAATGTTAAAGTTGAAGAAACTGGCAACAGGTTTAAATTATAAGTTACTTTCTAGTTTCATTTCATTAAAGCATGAATATGAAGTTTGAAGTCTTTGTTTAAAATTTGAACCTCTGCTGTCCTGATGTATTTTCTTGAAAGTCTTTGAATTTCTTCAATAGATTATGATTTAGCCACTACCTTAGAAGATTCTAATTATTTTGTTTATTCTATTTCAGGGTACGACTCCTAACAAGATATCTTTCAGATTGTTCTTGAGTTACTGTAGTGTGTCAGAAGTGTGTTGGCACAACTATGCTCATTCCCTCTAATCCCTCACTGCCTAATACAGTTTACAGTTTGCAGCAAAAGTTTGGTCTTTTTTAATTTTTTTTATTTTGGAATAAGCTCCCTTTTAAACTATCTAAAAATAGTTAGCTTGAAGACTGTCACAAAATATTCTAATGCATGGGAAATTAAATAAAATATGGAACTAATCAATTTGTTCTGATGATTTTATTATTATTCGTGGCTTTTTGTGAAGTGTGTTAGATAGGGTATAATAAAATAGTACAGGGATCCCACTCAAAGAATCGCCAAACATAATGGCCAAATGAAATATATTGAAAATTCTGCTGGGGGAACAGAATGATATTCAAGCTTTGCAGTGTGGCTTTGGCTTGCACCACCACTGTACCCAAGATCAGTTTCCTTACAGTCTGGTGATGGTCCAGCATCCAGTATTTGATCAACACCAAAACAAAGATTTATACTGCTGTTATTATTTTAAACTTTGTTGTTGGTTATTGGTTTTAGATTCTATAAACTCCTACTGTACATCATTTACCAATCTCTGGAGGAGTAGTTGAACTTATGAAGAATCCCTGTGATTGCTATTTTGGGAAGTTGTCTTGAGATTAATGTCAATTTCATGAAAATATGCTCATATTCAAATATGCCTAAACTAATATGAATGGAAGTTTCTCCAGATTCTCTGTACCAGGTAAGTGAGCAAATAGTGATGCTGTAATTAATAGCTATTAACTTGGATTTTTTTAGTCAAGTAACATAGACTAACTTAATTCAATTGTGAATTGACAATAAATTGTTGTTGTAAAGTTTTCATCGTGGTTAATATTGAATCAAAACTATTTCCACACTCACAAATATGGTGAGTATGTGATGTCATTAGTTTAAATGTTATATAATCACATATGGTGAATAAGTAATAAAACTTACTGAATATTTGAATCCACAAAGCTGCTTTGTCATGATGTTTGTCATGAATGAATTCTTCCAAGTCCAGCTATTTCTTTTGTTCTAAATTTAGATGTAGCAAGGCTAGTGTAATTTTAGGACATAAGTGCAAGAAATTAAGAAATTAATTAATCAAATTAATTAATTAAATTAATTAAATTAAATCAAAATTAAATTAATTAAATAAATTAATAAATAAATTAATTAAATTAATTAAATTAAATCAAATTAATTAATTAAATTAATTAATTAATTAATTAATTAATTAAGAAATTAATTAAGAAATTAAGAAGTCAAGATGGTTGTTACTTGGCTTTAGTCTTTCTGTTTCAGGGCTTTCTCCTTCCACTTTTTAGCTTGCTAATTTAATATTTTCGCACAACAATCCTCTAGCCTATCTAATTTGGGGGTACTTTCATTGAGTAAATCGTAATGCACTGAATTCTCGGGCTAAATCCTCACCCCGCTCTCTGTGCTGTGTTTTTTTGTGACTCAGAGCGAGGCATTCCATCCCATAGCTTGATTTTGGGGACAAGTGACATCACAGCGTTTGATCGTTCTATTCCAACTGAATAATGGCGGCCAAAAATTGCTGTATTTCAGGTTTAAACAAAAAATACTTCAACTCAATATTTCACTTGGAGCGTTTGGAACCTGAAAGTTGAACGCTTGATCTTTACATTTCCGCGCTAGAGGACGTATTTTAAGAACCTCATCATACTGTCCCTTTAAGTGATGTTTGCTTGACTAGAGAAGGTACTATTCTAACCCTTAGCAATAAGTGATGTTTGCTTGACTAGAGGAGGTATTATTCTATCCCTTACCATTAAAGTGATGTTTCCTTGACTAGAGGAGGTACTATTCTATCCCTTACCATTAAAGTGATGTTTCCTTGACTAGAGGAGGTACTATTCTATCCCTTAGTGTTGTTTGCTTGACTAAAGAAGGTACTATTCTATCCCTTACCATTAAAGTGATGTTTCCTTGACTAGAGGAGGTACTATTCTATCCCTTACAATTAAAGTGATGTTTCCTTGACTAGAGGAGGTACTATTCTATCCCTTAGTTTTGTTTGCTTGACTAAAGAAGGTACTATTCTATCCCTTTTTATTAAAGTGATGTTTCCTTGACTAGAGGAGGTACTATTCTATCCCTTACAATTAAGTGATGTTTGTTGACTAGAGGAGGTACTATTCTAACCCTTAGCAATAAGTGATGTTTGCTTAACTAGAGGGGGTACTATTCTATCCCTTAGTGTTGTTTCCTTGACTAGAGGAGGTACTATTCTAACCCTTAGCAATAAGTGATGTTTGCTTGACTAGAGGAGGTACTATTCTATCCCTAAGTGTTGTTTGCTTGACTAAAGAAGGTACTATTCTATCCCTTACCATTAAAGTGATGTTTCCTTGACTAGAGGAGGTACTATTCTATCCCTTACAATTAAGTGATGTTTGCTTGACTAGAGGAGGTACTATTCTATCCCTTAGTGTTGTTTGCTTGACTAAAGAAGGTACTATTCTATCCCTTACCATTAAAGTGATGTTTCCTTGACTAGAGGAGGTACTATTCTATCCCTTACAATTAAGTGATGTTTGCTTGACTAGAGGAGGTACTATTCTATCCCTTAGCAATAAGTGATGTTTGCTTGACTAGAGGAGGTACTATTCTATCCCTTACAATTAAGTGATGTTTCCTTGACTAGAGGAGGTACTATTCGAACCCTTAGCAATAAGTGATGTTTGCTTGACTAGAGGAGGTACTATTCTATCCCTTACAATTAAGTGATGTTTGCTTGACTAGAGGAGGTACTATTCTAACCCTTAGCAATAAGTGATGTTTGCTTGACTAGAGGAGGTACTGTTCTATCCCTTACCATTAAGTGATGTTTGCTTGACTAGAGGAGGTACTATTCTAACCCTTAGCAATAAGTGATGTTTGCTTGACTAGAGGAGGTACTGTTCTATCCCTTACCATTAAGTGATGTTTGCTTGACTAGAAGAGGTATTATTCTAACCCTTAGCAATAAGTGATGTTTGCTTGACTAGAGGAGGTACTGTTCTATCCCTTACCATTAAGTGATGTTTGCTTGACTAGAGGAGGTACTATTCTAACCCTTAGCAATAAGTGATGTTTGCTTGACTAGAGGAGGTACTGTTCTATCCCTTACCATTAAGTGATGTTTGCTTGACTAGAAGAGGTATTATTCTATCCCTTACAATTAAGTGATGTTTGCTTGACTAGAGGAGGTACTGTTCTATCCCTTACAATTAAGTGATGTTTGCTTGACTAGAAGAGGTATTATTCTATCCCTTACAATTAAGTGATGTTTGCTTGACTAGAGGAGGCACTATTCTATCCCTTACCATCAAGTGATGTTTGCTTGACTAGAAGAGGTATTATTCTATCTGTAGTGATGTCCACATGACTAGGGAAGGAACTATTCTACCACTTACCATTAAGTGATGTTTGCTTGACAAGAGGAGGTACTATTCTCTCTGGAAGCGAATCCTGCATTGCAGCTTGCAACCACTCAAAGTGAGCCTCACTTCGATGAACCTCATACAATGGAAACTCATAGTTTGGAAGTGTTGTCTACAACATACAAAAGAATGATACATCTTAAATTCTGACCCTGTTCTATGCAGTGTTTTTTAGTCATGGTAATCTGTTCAAAGAAGCTATAAGGGTTACCTTTGTAACTACTTTGAAAGTCTCATTTTTCTCATCTGTTTCAGAGTATGTCACATTTACTCTCAGCATATCCGGCGACCCAGATGGAGTACTTGGTCTGTAATAGAATAATGTTTAAATTATATTTTTTATATTTATTTGTTGTTGTTTTTTAGAATTTTTTTATTTGTGTGTGTTTTCTGCTGGGCTTGCATTGCATAATAAAAATGCTGAGAAAATTAGAAACTGTTATAAATATCAAACCATTATCCAACAGTTAAAAACAACTGTGGTGATTCATAAAAATAACACAAAACAAAATATGAGCAGATAAGTAGATTATATTCTCAGGTGCTTCTGTCTTCTAGTGATTCAGAGAAAAAAGTAAACAACAATTGAGTTGTGTGATTGCTGTTCATGGCAAACTGTGGTGTCACCCATGGATAACACTCTTCTTTTATAACATTATTTTTTATAATTTTAAAAACACGCTAAGGCTCAGATAGGAGCAACATATTGCTTTTTTAGTCTTAAGTTTTCTAAAATGCAGTGTTAAATTGTGTTTATTAAAAACAACCTTAAATGTTATGTTGCTATTGATCATTTGTGTAATTCTCCTCCTAATAATTCACTGGGAACTATTTTTTATAAGCGCTAAAATTAAACATTGTTAATAACATCTTCAGCCTTACAGCGCAACCAGTAAAGCCATGAACACCTAAAATATGCGTGGAATTTTTATTGTCTTCTGACAAATCAGACGCGAGAATTTAGACACTGAGACTTGTTGAGACTTGATAGACTTAATAGTTGACTGTTTGGACATCTCGCGAGTGATTGGTCAAAACAAACATTCCATACATATTTCCAGTTATCAAGGTTTTCTTGGCCGCGCTATAAAATGTCCCAAAAATAATAACGGCCCAGCCTCAACTGAAAATTAGACATTCTTATAAAAAAAATAGTGTATTGGAGGACAGACAAAAATGATTTTAGGAAACAATGCACTCATAATATGATGTCAAACATGTATGTGTACTCTACCAACTCTCCTGGACCAATCACATCTCCCATTTTACTAGCTTGTATTTTGTAACTTATTTTGCCACTTACTGCTTGGTGAGTTTTGGTTTGGCATGGCCATCTTGAGCAGAGCAAATACGAGAATGGCTGGCAAGCTCACTGACCCTAAGCAAGTAATACACAACCAGAAATGATAACCAAATTGTCATCATAAGAGATCATAAGAAATTGCGTGGTTATACAGGGCTTCTGGAATTCAGCGGAAAAAAACTCGAGATTACGCGGGATTTTTTGCTAAATAACTCGCTAAATTACATGAAAAATCAATCATTACGCACTAAATTGTGCGGGATTTTGCAATACATTTTTCTTTAAAAATCAAAATTTTGCAGGATTCTTTACTGAATTACGCGCTAAATTACATGGAATATCAACTGTTACGCTCAAACTACATTTTGTAACAAAGAAAAGCACGAAATAACTTGAAAAGGTTAATTTTTTGCGTGAAAATATCTTAGGCAAGTTTTCATTGGCTCCTAGCCACCAGCCAATTAAAAAAGGTATTTTATTATTAGTGCTAGGCCTTCGCGGTTTAGCAAAGAACACCTAGTCGTTTTATTTAATTTTGAAATTCAGTTCGAAATATCGCACTCTTACGAAAAAATACATCTCTTTTTTTACGAGAAATAGAGGGAAGAACCCCACATCAGCTGTGCACTTAAATGATTTGTCTTTCAAAATTTAGCCAAATTACGCGGGATTACGCGAAAATTTGTGGATTACGTGGAAAAAGCCAAATTACGCGCTTTCGCACAAACGCGTAATTCCAGAAGCCCTTATTATACAGTAGTGGGGGTTTAGAGTTGGTCCCCCATAAACATCTAAGGGGGAGGGGAGGGGGCAAAAAGAAGGAAGGGTAAGTTAGAATATGCTTTGAGTACCTGATCTTTTCAGAACACAGAGTACATGACAGCATCAGATCATCCTCGCCGCTACTAGATCGAGGCTTTAACACAAGATATGTTAGTTACCCATGAGACATGTCTCTTCATCCAATTCTGATTTATATAAAATACAAGAATGCAGTCCTACCTTTCCATCTATAAATCCATTTTGCTTTGCTTCTTTCTGTAGTATTTTTTCAAGGACTTTTATCTATAAAACACCAATATTAATTTATAGGATTATACATATGATAGACAACCCATACGATAATACCTGAGAGCCAAGGGTCAAGATTTTGTTCAGGCGAGGCTAGACCCTTTTATTCATGATAAACATGAAAGGGGTGAAAAAGGAGAAATCATGAAAACTTAATTGTAAGAACTTCTTGATAACTTGGCAAATAAACCTACTTTTGAGGTGTATTAGTTATTTTTGTATGTTTTTAGCGCTAAAGTAGCATACGAAAAAAAATTAACTTGTCTTTGTGCATTTTCTGATTCTTCTACTTTATGCCTGTCATGTCTGTAGAAATATATGGTACTAGTTTTCTAGGTATAAGGTACAAAGAGTATCGATTATGGGCTAGTTGTCAAGAGCTTTTAGAAAACAAACTGTAATATATGTCAGAAATAACAGGTTGCAGGATTTATCATATGAAATGCAACTACAAAAACATGTACAACTACATACAGCAGCTTTGTTCCCAGACTTATGGATTTGTGTTTTTATCTCCTCAACATGTTCTTCATATTTCTTGTTTCTTTCTTGCTCCTTAGATTAAAAAAATACATTAATCATAAATGTGAGGTAACTTAGTATGTAGAAATGGCATTCATAGAAGAATATCAAGGATCTGTATACAAGGGGATAAACCAACAAGATTTTTGCATACCTCAATAATGGATTTCTGGGCTATTGCAAGTTCTTCTTTGGTAGCAATGAGCACCTCACTTGCTGCATAATATCTGGGAAATGAATATTTCTGTTTTCTAAGCCAAATAAGTTTGTGATACAAAACATGTTGTTGTTATACTGCAGAGTTTCCCAGCCAATCTGCAAAATTGTATTAACCTATCTGGTGGCTATTTCTTGCCAATCATTATGCATTTTTATATCAATCTTTTTTATTACTTCAATTTTTCATTAAATTTTAAGAACTTGGGGATTATCAAATCTTCAACATAGCATATAATCACAATGAAGCCTAATATACAGAAGTGATGAGAAATCCTTCAACCACTGAGAGAGGAGAATTATTAGTTGACTTTTCATAAAATGGAAAGGCAAGAAGGTACAATTATGTCATGGAAAACAAACAGGTCAATAGTTCAAGGAGCAGATATAAAAGCCTTGAAACAAAAACTATGGCATGTCCCTTTCTCTATGTGAATATTTTTTTTCATCACAAATGGATTATACAGACTGTAAGCTTTTATTCATTGGTTTCTGTGATAAGCAACTGAACATTATGGGTTAAATTTAGAGATGTTATAGTGTATCAGTTAATCTTTGAGAAAACATTAGCATTAGGATCTTTCCAGATTTATGTATGGATGACAAATCAGGAACCATTAATAAACCATCAATCAGTTAGTACAATCACTCAATCAGCCAGTGCAAAACGAACAAGGAACTACGTTAGGGGTCTTGCTGGAGGGAAATATGGGACTATTACTTTAGGTCCCATATTTCCTTGCTAATGCCCATTTTTTCCAGCCAAAAACCCCACTATTTTCTCCACAGGGCTCAGAAACCTAGGCTCTCATTTTGCAACTGTCAAATTATATTGCACATGAATCATTAATGCATTTGATATCATAATTTTCAGTGATTATTTTGGCGCATGGATAAAAGTAGACTTTGTCATTCTTACTGCTGTAGCAGCTGGTGAACAAGCTGCACATTTTTTCCAAATTCTCTCTTTGACCTAAACATGCCAGGAAATATGATGGATTAGAACAGGGGGAATTATTTACATAGACACAGAAACACCAGCATCTCATCCAAGAAAAGACATTCCCATAAACTATTTTTTTAGTGATTTAAATACAAAAATAAAGGGTTATGAAGAGAAATAGAAAAAATAATTTAAAGTACTGATGAAGACCTCTCCATCTATTAGGATAAATAAATCCTTCAAACACTTATAACTTTTGATAAAAAAATAAGGCATGTTTCATTTAATTTTTCTTCTGATGGTGCCCCAAATAATCCTAAAAACATTGCGAGTACTTTAAAAAGACAGTCCAAACAACTGGAAAGTCCTTGTTTTGTTAGATCTGTAAGGCCAAGACTATCAGTTCTTTGTTTGAAAAGAAAACCTGGTATGTTAAATTTTATTAGAAAATTATTCAACTAAGGCAAGTGAGTTGGCGAGCATAGAACATTATTCAAATTAACATAAAAAACTGACCTTTCCTTGAGAATCTGGTTTTCTTTATGAGCATCACCAAGTCTTTTCTTTATAGCCTCCAGCTGTCTTGCAAGGTCTTCTTTCTCAAACATGACCTGTGTACACAACAAGGTCTTGTCAGGACAACAATACATATAACATGTTATTTACCAGCTGGGAGGTCCGTATTGTGAAATACCTTGACTGAAGGACGAGGTCACGGTATTTCACGATTTGGACCGAAACTGAGCTGGGAAATAACATATTTATTTTTTCCTCAATAGATTTCCCAACTTTGTTTACCTTACGGGCTTATGGTTGCACGAGGTGAGGTTTTGCTTCTTACTTTCGTAGCCGTTCATGAAGATTTTTTTCACTCATGATCATTTAATAAACTCCATTTTGTATTTACACACAAAGCTTTTAATCCTCCAAAAATTCAGAACCTCCAAAAAAGACATTCTTTGAATTTTGACCAAAAATTTTGTAAAATAATTTAGTCAAATTGATACGTTGTTCTCAACTCGAATTATCGTATCGCTTTAAATCCTTCACAGACAATAAGATATATTCACTAAAGAACAATCTTGAATGTGTATATGTTAAGCTGGTCATGCAGGTAAGTTCCTAGAGTGATTTTTCGTTTTTCTTCGTATGAAGATATGATTTACTGCATTTTTTATCCCAAATAAATTTTCAGCAAACTTGAAATTGTCGTGCGCATTGCAAAATCAATATGGTGGAAAATTGTCAAAACACAGGGAGTTTGAAGCCGATTTTCCGTAAAGGGGTAAAGTCAACGATTCTAGATAAAATGACAAATAAAATGCCGCTTTAGTGTGAAGATCTATAACCTTGGGAGTAGAAATCCAGTTTTCGATGGTCATTTTACAAATCAACTCACATTTCGAACTTTGGAGGTAAGTGGTCTGGTATCACGGGGTCCGGATTGTAGGATACCGGACCTCATGAGAGCCAATCAGAGCGCGCGATTTGATGGATACCGGATACCCCGAAAAAAAATAAAAGGTCTTCTTTCTCAAACATGTCCTGTGCACACAACAAGGTCTTGTCAGGACAACAATATGAATAAACAAACACACAATGTCTTTTTCCTCAAAACACACAAGCAAATAGATATATAAAAATCAATCAAAATAATAGAAATATAATTTTTGGGAGCTAATCATCAACAAAAAGGTTGACTAAGGACTGTGGTAACTATGGACATATCAAGCTTAATACCGCTTTAAAAATTTCTAAATAATCATGGAACAAATCACAATTCCCACATCTTCCACGACTTTTTGCTACGTGTGTGTTAAATCGAGGATAATAACAAACTTTACCATCTTGTTTGCAATTTGGATGGCTGGTCTTAGTTTCACTTTTATTGCAAAAGAGTTGTGGAAAGATGTGGGGATGGTAAATGCAATACTCATTTCTTTTGTGTTATCAGAACATAAATACATGACATGGAATTAATTAATGTCAAATTGATTCCTGGCAAAATGTGTGTTTTAAAGTCAAATCCTGCATGCCAGGAAGACTGAGACTTTCAAAATTTCGCTACTCTTTCACAACTTTTATTGAGAATACTGAAACATCATAAAGTGAGATGCTTTGGCTCTTCTGGTCTTAGCGGGCTCTTTTTTTCTGTATTCCCCTTTCATATTTTGAGTGTGCAGGCTTTTTTCCCCACCAAAATCCACAAAGCCGGCAAAATCTAGCAGATTTTTTAAAAAAAATTTGAACTCTGTGGAGTATTTAGAGTCTTCAGGGATAATACAATTTAGTGTACTTTGGTGAAGTGATAACAAAATGTAAATAAGTAGAACATGCTTTGCAATAATATAGGGCAAATTGTCATCAGCTCTGCTTAATAATAGCAGAGAATTGATGAGGCTTATGAAAGGGTCAATGAGAAAGTAACATTTTCATCACATTGTAAAATCTTTTTTTGATGAGGAAAATCATTTTAAATGGAGAGGCCATATCTGGGAGTGCATATATTATTAATAACAAACAATACTTGTTTATAGGAAATCATCACATTCATGACACGCAAGTAAAAGTAAACAACTAAATAATAATAATAAAAAAAATAAAGGTTTTATATTGCAATATGTGATCCGCTGACTTTTGCTATAATCTGTGATGCGCTCGCTATTGTTTTGACTTCAAACACCGGAACATTAGACAAATACAATTCACATCCGAAAGCACAATAACCGGCAACGGCTTTTGGAGTGTTATTTACATTTTCCTTACTGACTTTAAAGATAAACACGCTCACGGTTTATTGTGAGTTCTTATGACCTAAAGCTTTATCTAAGTACGATTGATCACTGAATTATGCACTTATATCATAGGAATGCTCGCCTCAATTAAACAAACATTCAGACAACTGTGTCTGACGTTGGGGGCTCTGTAGGAAAAGATCAAATTATGAACGGTACTCAACAAGTTTGTATTCACCTTGAGTGTATCTTCGTCTTGACTCTCCGTCTCACTCCCTTGGTCCAGGCCATTCTCCTCTAGCTTTCCTGAATCTTCCGACTCTTTATCCATTGCTATGACATAGTCGACCGGTACTATTCCTGTTTCAGTTGCTGGAAAGTGCTGGATTTGGAGCAAAGGGTTATTTTTCCACAACGTTCTCTCCACATGCAGCCAGTTGTTGTCACGGCGGCCCAAAAGCCTGAAATGTTCTCCTATATGAAACGATAGCGGGTTAGCACCATCGCTATAACACGTCTCAGCAGCTGTAAAATCTTTGATTGCTTCCAAATCACAACCGTCTAGCTCTCTATCGCTACAGGAAAACATTTTATAGAGCTTTTTTTTCTCAATCTATCCCGGAATCTTGTTAGCGTTAAGGAGGCTTGAAGTAGCCACTGGGCGCTCGACAACATGCAAAGGCATTCGCGAAGCTTTACCTCACAAATTACTATTTAGAAGTTAGCCATTAGTCTATTTCTCTACAATTGACAGTTGTGATACAAATTGGCGGCAGAAAGCAACTAATTTGCATGCAGTTCCAGAGCTTACTCACCGAACGTCCCGTGAACTCGTGTCCCCAGAGACTTCCCAGTATGCTTTGCGAGGCAGTAATCCGGAAAGGGTGCGCGCGGACTCTCGGTCCCGCCTTCAGCCGCAAATATTTCCTTCTCCTGTAGCGCGTTTCCCCTGTCATCTTATCTCATGCTAGTTGTATAATGATTAATTATTATGTAAATTACAAAAAATATTGTAGATCAGAAAAGTTTGCAATAACCGTCTTCGTTAGGACCTTCCAGGATTAACTACAGTAAACACCCACGTATAAGAACCTAGAGATTACTTAAAGGCTGAAATTTGGCATTTTAAGAACTCTTCTATAAGAATAGTTAGAGTTATAAGAAGAACTCTTCTATAAGAAGAGTTACGTATTCAGCCTGGTTGGGAAAATTAGGTTCTTATTGAAAAGATCACTCAAATGTTTAGTTAAAATTCTGATTTATGGTCGATAGTAAGCAAATTAGAATTTTCTTATTCATTTTCCTTCGCGCGCGCATTAATAACAGAAGGAGAACACGGTTGCTAAGTGATTGCTTTGACGCCGACAATCAAGTGCTTTTTTTTTCTCTTACACAAAAATGTAGTTAATGAAGGCGACAACCTTAGACGTGGTACTTTTCATCGCTTTTGCAGGAACTCTCCAAGGTTTGGGTATATTTTGGTGTTATTTATGTTAATAGCAATAGAAGTAAAGTCGACTTATTTAAAACCGGATGCAAGCAGGTTGAGATAGTTTTGTATTTTAATATGTCCATTATGTCTTTTGTAGGAGGTTCTGGGCAAGAATATTTCGATTTATATGGAAATGAATTTGACAAAATTGTCGATGCACTTGAGGAACAGAACAAATTAAAAACTACTACGACGACCTCTTCCACTAAAAGCCAGACAGCGTTGAATGGTGCGTATCAGGTCATGATCCACCATCACTAATTGTCATCATGATCATCATGAACACCATCACCACGCGTTATCACCCCTCATCATAGACCACCATCCACCATCAGCATCCGTAATCACCCGTCATCATCATATGACCACAATCCACCATTATTATCCGTCACCATCATCATCATCATATAACCACAATCCACCATTATCATCAGTCACCATCATCGTCATCATATAACCACCATTCACCATCAGCATCCGTCACCATCATCATCATCATATAACCACAATCCACCATTATTATCCGTCACCATCATCATCATCATATAACCACAATCCACCATTATTATCCGTCACCATCATCATCATCATATAACCACCATTCACCATCAGCATCCGTCACCATCATCATCATCATCATATAACCACAACCCACCATTATCATCAGTCACCATCATCATCATCATATAACAACCATCCACCATTATCATCCGTCACCATCATCATCATCATCATATAACAACCATCCACCATTACATATAACCACCATCCACCATTATTATCCGTCATCATCATCATCATCATCATCATATAACAACCATCCACCATTATTATCCGTCATCGTGATTATCATTTTTAATAATAATCACCATCCGCCATCATATATTTAACATCGTCGCTTAACAAAACCACCAATAACATCAGCATCATCATTATCATCTTCAAATAAAACCATCATTACCTTAATCTCTTTGATATCTATTGAATCATTTATCACCACAGCTTTGACCGCTGCAGATCCGCCTACAAAATATGCTCTTGAGAGCACTTCGACCACTTCCATTGGTACCGAACAGTCGCACCTTAATATTCCTTCTACATCTTCTACTCTGCCGACCCAACAACCTATCCCCACCGACCCAGAGGTGACACCAGCAAGGCCGAGACTGAATAACACAGCTAACCCACTACACACATCCAATGTGTCAGCTGTTGAGAATACTACAAGTCTTTCTAAAGCCACGACGACGGGACGAACCGAAGACGATGATATTCGTTATAACTCAAACCAGTTGAGCAAGTTACCCATTGGTGCCATCGACGGGCCATCAATGGTGGAAAAAAACTCTACAACAAGAACGCCATCTAAAGAAACAGAATCGGGTTACACCAATGTGATAATGAACAGCTCAGCTATCAGATTACCATATGACGACCACCAATCAAATGACAGTTATGCCAACAGCATTTCACCGCCTCTGCTTCCTGGTCCTGCACACACTTTAGCTAACCGCAGCGTCATGGCTCTTAGATCCTACAACAGCAAAGGCTTTGAGATGACACAGTCTACCCGTGTGGCACTGTACGTGCTGACCATGGTTCTTCTGGTGATACTTCTCGTACTCCTGGGGGTCCTGTGGAAAATGTAGGTGTTGCGCATGAATACACATGATGCACGTGGTTATGCAGTGGACCCCGATAATTCAGTGAACAGTGGACAGACAGTGCAGTGGACCCTCGAATAATGCCAACACCCCGCTAACCCGAACTGACTACAAGTTCCCTAGAGACTAATTTTCAGTCATTTCTTCCCGAAAAACTCTACCTTCCACCTAACCCGATTACTGATTCCCAGTTCCCTAGAGACTAATTTTCAGTCATGTCTAACTGGCTCGGATAAATAAATTGAGCTCTCCGTTTACTTGAGCTGTTCGTTTTCCGCAAGGGCGTTTCACTGTACTCGCGCCTTTTTTGACATTACTTCTATGTGCAAAATGTACTACTGCCTTTTTCCTCCCTCGTCCTAGATATTCCCGCCACCTTTAGAAACTGGAAACTTCTGTGATGCAAACCGTTCCCGATAGGAACTTAATATGTAGTTTCTGTGTTTTTAGAAAACAAAGGGAGAAGCTACGTGACGACCTTGAGATGAGTAACCTTGATGCCTCACTCTCCAGCACGTTCATACAAGACGTCACCAGAAAAGAGAGGTAAACATTATTAAGACATAAAGGCAGTGATAAGGGAGACAGACAAGGGGGCGAAAATAGGTAAGAGAAGGCTCTAGGCTGTAAGTAACTCAGATGTCTCAGAGATGATGGTAAGCAGTTAGATAAGACAAATAGCGACATATGCGGGCTGGAGTAAAAGAGCTCGTCCCTACAAGGCGTCTCGAGGACATAATGTGTGTCAAGAGACAGGAGCTAAGGATGCAAATATCTTGAGATAAAGTCAAATGTCGGGCGTTTTCCCTACACAGTTATGTTGATATGTCCTTCGACATCTGGAACACAACGATTGGAAAGGGAAAAGCGATGTTAATGCGCCTATGCGACTTTCAACTTTCACGACTATTTGTCTTTAGAACTGTACGAATGGACTCCGTGGCCATCCCGAGCTACGAGCCGCGGCCGAGGTTAATGGGAAACGTAGTTGCCGCACCAGCCCCACTGCCAGCCAACCTGTCAATCACGTCTCCACGAGGATCCAAGAAAACTTTGTGGCGAAGACAGCTAGAGAAAAACAAGTTCAAGCGGAGCTTCTCTAGTGGATTTATCGACGTCCAATTGCAGGATGAAGAGTAAGTTGGAATGATAGGCGAAGTTGCGTTTTAATGCTCGATCTTAGCGCCCTTGGGCTTATTATCATTATTTTAATAAATTCAAGCGGGCACTTATTATAAAGTTCAGACTTCGGTTGAACTGACGTGTCATTATTTTAAGTATTAGAACATTTCAAGCTAATTCATGGAAAAGTAAGAAAAAGAACACCTCCGATACAAATAGTTCAGCACCCATTTTTCATTTAAAAAAATGAAATTTGTGGGTACTAAAGCTTTGCGGTTTTGTGGGGCCAGGGATAGGGAGGGAGGGCTTATTTCGAGGGCGCCTATTTCATAATTTGCACATTAGGTGTGGGCTATTGGAAGCTGGGCACTACAACGACTTATACGGTACATGCAGAAGGGTAAATGAATGGGGTTGTCAGGACCTTTTCTATGTTTTGTTTCGTTATTTTTTTTACTTTACCTTGTTTTATTTGATCTTTGAAAAACTATTTTTTAATGACTTTTCCCGTTAAGTATTGGTTTGTAGCGTCGCCCTTGGTCCCCAAGGATGTGTTCATTTATTATCGGTGAAATGACATGCTATTGTGGTGTACCACAGGGACTCGGACAGGGGAGCAAAGGAAACATGCTCCAACCCCTCCTTGATTTTTGACAACGAGCCATTACACACGAAACAGAGAAACGAGTTCATCCGTAGACACGCCCTGCTGTTGAGGTAAGTTAGCCCCCTATACAAAGTTCTCAATGAAAGTGTTCTAAAAGTACGCCAAATATAGGCTGCAAACGAAGGGGGTATTGATATAAGTTTAAGATTTGGCTATTCTTCAATAACTGAAGATGAATGGGAGGGGGGAAGGGGGGCTTTTGTTGTGTTCACCCCTAGATGCGCAACTGAGTGATACCACAAGCGTGAATATTCTAAGACGTCTGGCATCTACAATGGTGGATAGTTATTTGTGAGGTTTTAATGAGTTTTTCTCTGATATGAACAATAACAATAACATGCTTCACCAATCTCTTGCAGTGACGAGGAAGATGTCATTTCTACTTTAAAAAAATCACGCAAGAAGCGGCCATGGAAAAAGAAACGCTGAAAGGAGAATATCACAAGATTTGCTTTTATTAAATAAATATGATTTTTTTTCTATTTGACGCGATTTTTTGCAGTCACATGAAGAGCAGGAGTTGACAGATTCCAAAACATCTAGAGAAACGATACAGGAGATTTGGCGACTTGTTAAGACGAGCCAAGGAAAATTTGAGTAAAATGCCGCCTTAAAATGCCGCATATCCTTATTCTTCCGACGCTAACAAGGGAAATAGCGTGTAAGACATTAGTGCACCGTCTTTGATATTGGTGGATGGGAAAAAAGAGGCCTATCACGCAAAGCATCCGCCATTTCTCTTTTGCCACAGGCAAATCAAACATATCCCCCACGGATAGTTTCCTTCGTATGTATCGCCTTATATGGGCATTCAAGCCCATATTTAGAAGAGCTAAAGTTTCCCCGTTCCCTGATCTACAGAAAACATGGTGAAAAATGCTGATTGATATGTTAACAACCTCTCAGTCTCAGTCTCCAGTCAATCCCAGTACTAGCTCGAATATTTTCACGATTGATGATCACCTACCGTAATTTTCCTATAATTGTCTTATATCCTAGTAAAAAAGGTCACAGCAAACTCTCATTGTTTTGTGGTGTGTATTTATTCAGAACAAGCGGTATTTCTAACGTTCGAGCAGTTGAGGATTGGGCCGCGTCGCCAGGTCGCGGGATCCCTCAATTACAAGTGATCAATCGTGAAAATATTCGAGCGTTACTTGGATTGACTGGAGACTGACTGAGAGGTTGATAAGCCTGTGCTTTTGCAGATGATGGTAATATTTTCAAAGGACTCTTCGCGTAGATTTTAGCCTACTAGTAGGCGTCCGCGACGAAAACCCCGCTTTCTGTGTTTTGGGCGCCATCTTGGATTTTTGGTCGCGCGCGAGCTGGATGCGAGAGCAAAAGGCAAAAGCTAGGGGAGGGGGCTTGGGCGCCAAAAACACGGGAAAGCGGGCGGGGTTTTCGTTGCGGAAACACAAACAAACGCCTACTAGTAGGCTACGAAGGGTTCAAATCAAGTTAAATATTGAGTGACCTCTTGAACAAATTCTGTACGTTTTGGTAATATGCAAGGATCCGTCCTTGGACTGAGAATGACAGCCGTTTGTTACAACAAAATCCAATGCAACCCATTTTGTTCAAAGGCTTCAGTAATAACATCACAAAAGCAAATATCTAAGAGTTTTTATTCTGCCTTTTTAATTTCACCGTCGGCCACTACTTGCAATTCGTGCGTTCATTTTACTTATCTACAATTGTTAGTGTTTTACCTAATAAAAAAAAACATATATATTCATAGCCCGAAGCAATTTATAAAGTATTTGCTTGCCTGTAAATGTATGTAAATACCAAAAAGCAGTGCTGTGATAAGGGATGATTCGGGCTTGAACAGATACACTTCATTTTACTTTGCATCACCTGCCAGGTTTAGTCTGTGCTTTTAGATAAAAGAAAACTACTTCTATTACAGAACCTGAGGGCTTAGCATGTGTACCCCATTAGCTTATCACCATTCTAGTGGCAAATACTGACAATCTACTTGTCTTACAGCTAAAAAAGCGTTTTGTAATACCTGATGCAAAGGGGAGCAGCCCATAAGATTCAATCCATGATGACGCTAATTTGAAACCAGGGCACTTTTAAGTTGGAGCGAAATGAAATTTGGAAGTAGCAAAGCATATATGAAACAATCATTCGTATTACATCTACCCAAAGTCTA
This sequence comes from Nematostella vectensis, assembly GCF_932526225.1. Lineage (NCBI taxonomy): Eukaryota > Metazoa > Cnidaria > Anthozoa > Actiniaria > Edwardsiidae > Nematostella > Nematostella vectensis. Next base: position 12,750,868 of record NC_064035.1, on the reverse strand, counting down.
CAAAAGCAGTGGCGGGTTCAGGGTTTTACAAAGAGTGATCCAGTCTTCCAAGCCCTCAACTGTCTGCTCCTAGAAAAGCTTTATCTGATTAGATCGAGGGCATTATTTTGGAACCACGGAACTCTGTACCCGCCAGTTGTTTTACAGTTTCACTGTGACAAATAGCATTTTACATGGTTACTATGACAATGTGCCAGTGATTATTCTAATTCAAAAGCACTTCATGTTTTCTAATTCAGAAGCACCTCCTGTATTCTAATTCAGAAGCACTTTCTGTATTCTAATTCAAAAGCACTTCCTGTATTCTAATTCAGAAGCACTTCCTGTATTCTAATTCAGAAGCACTTCCTGTATTCTAATTCAGAAGCACTTCCTGTGCACGATCCTGGGTCCCGAGTCCGCGTACTCATCCACGGTTACGTACTGCGAGTCCATGGTCGGTAAGCTGCCGAGAATTGAGCCCCCGATCCACGCGGAGTACTTGCGGTGCTCAGGGGCGCGCAGCTTCTTGATCTTAGGTTCTATCTGTTTGAGTTCGCTCTGCAGGCGCGGGACGAATCCTTGTGCCGTAGTTGTCCCGCCAGATATGGTCACGTGGTGTCGGGCGTGGTCGCGTATCTCCGAGTCACACCTTGAGTACAGAATAATCATATCATAGTGTGTTTTAAAGCACTTGTTATAACGGACACTTGGTACTATGGACACTTGCTATTACAGACACCTGCTTTTTTGGACATTTGCTATTATGGGCACTTGCTAGTATGGACACTTGCTATTATGGACATTTGCTAGTATGGACATTTGCTATTATGGGCACTTGCTATTATGGACATTTGCTATTATGGGCACTTGCTATTATGGGCACTTGCTATTATGGTCACTTGCTATTACGGGCACTTGCGAGTATGGACATTTGCTATTATGGACATTTGCTATTATGGACATTTGCTATTATGGGCACTTGCTAGTATGGGCACTTGCTAGTATGGACACTTGCTATTATGGGCACTTGCTATTATGGACACTTGCTATTATGGACATTTGCTAGTATGGACACTTGCTATTATGGACATTTGCTATTATGGGCACTTGCTATTATGGACATTTGCTATTATGGACACTTCCTATTATGGACACTTGCTATTATGGACACTTGCTATTATGGTCACTTGCTATTATGGGCACTTGCGAGTATGGACATTTGCTATTATGGGCACTTGCGAGTATGGACATTTGCTATTATGGACATTTGCTATTATGGACATTTGCTATTATGGGCACTTGCTAGTATGGACAATTGCTAGTATGGACACTTGCTAGTATGGACATTTGCTATTATGGACACTTGCTATTATGGGCACTTGCTATTATGGGCATTTGCTATTATGGACACTTGCTATTATGGACATTTGCTATTATGGACATTTGCTATTATGGGCACTTGCTAGTCTGGACACTTGCTATTATGGACATTTGCTAGTATGGACACTTGCTATTATGGGCACTTGCGAGTATGGACATTTGCTATTATGGGCACTTGCTAGTATGGACACTTGTTATTATGGACACTTGCTAGTATGGACACTAGCTATTATGGGCATTTGCTATTATGGACACTTGCTATTATGGACACTTGCTAGTATGGACACTTGCTATTATGGGCATTTGCTATTATGGACACTTGCTATTATGGGCACTTGCTAGTATGGACACTTGTTATTATGGACATTTGCTATTATGGGCACTTGCGAGTATGGACATTTGCTATTATGGGCACTTGCTAGTATGGACACTTGTTATTATGGACACTTGCTAGTATGGACACTTGCTATTATGGGCATTTGCTATTATGGACACTTGCTATTATGGACACTTGCTAGTATGGACACTTGCTATTATGGGCATTTGCTATTATGGACACTTGCTATTATGGGCACTTGCTAGTATGGACACTTGCTATTATGGACATTTGCTATTATGGGCACTTGCTAGTATGGGCACTTGCTAGTATGGACACTTGCTATTATGGACACTTGCTATTATGGACACTTGCTATTATGGACATTTGCTAGTATGGACACTTGCTATTATGGATTTTTGCTATTATGGGCACTTGCTATTATGGACATTTGCTATTATGGACACTTGCTATTATGGACACTTGCTATTATGGACACTTGCTATTATGGTCACTTGCTATTATGGGCACTTGCGAGTATGGACATTTGCTATTATGGGCACTTGCTAGTATGGACACTTGCTATTATGGGCACTTGCTAGTATGGACACTTGCTATTATGGACATTTGCTAGTATGGACATTTGCTATTATGGGCACTTGCTATTATGGACATTTGCTATTATGGGCACTTGCTATTATGGTCACTTGCTATTACGGACATTTGCTATTATGGGCACTTGCTAGTATGGGCACTTGCTAGTATGGACACTTGCTATTATGGGCACTTGCTATTATGGACACTTGCTTTTATGGACATTTGCTAGTATGGACACTTGCTATTATGGACATTTGCTATTATGGGCACTTGCTATTATGGACATTTGCTATTATGGACACTTCCTATTATGGACACTTGCTATTATGGACACTTGCTATTATGGTCACTTGCTATTATGGGCACTTGCGAGTATGGACATTTGCTATTATGGGCACTTGCTAGTATGGACACTTGCTAGTATGGACACTTGCTATTATGGGCATTTGCTATTATGGGCATTTGCTAGTATGGGCACTTGCTATTATGGGCACTTGCTAGTATGGGCACTTGCTATTATGGACACTTGCTATTATGGGCATTTGCTATTATGGGCACTTGCTATTATGGACACTTGCTATAATGGACATTTGCTATTACGGGCACTTTCTACCATGGACACTTGCGAGTATGGAAACAAGTTGCTATTATAGACACTTGATATAATGGACACTTGATATAAGGGACACTTGATATTATGGACACTTGCTATAATGGACACTTCCTATTATGAACCTGCTATTATGGACACTTCCTATTATGGACACTTGCTATTATGGACACTTGCTATTATGGACTTTTGCTATTATGGGCACTTGCTATTATGGACATTTGCTATTATGGACACTTGCTATTATGGACACTTGCTATTATGGACACTTGCTATTATGGTCACTTGCTATTATGGGCACTTGCGAGTATGGACATTTGCTATTATGGGCACTTGCTAGTATGGACACTTGCTATTATGGGCACTTGCTAGTATGGACACTTGCTATTATGGACATTTGCTAGTATGGACATTTGCTATTATGGGCACTTGCTATTATGGACATTTGCTATTATGGGCACTTGCTATTATGGTCACTTGCTATTACGGGCACTTGCGAGTATGGACATTTGCTATTATGGACATTTGCTATTATGGACATTTGCTATTATGGGCACTTGCTAGTATGGGCACTTGCTAGTATGGACACTTGCTATTATGGGCACTTGCTATTATGGACACTTGCTTTTATGGACATTTGCTAGTATGGACACTTGCTATTATGGACATTTGCTATTATGGGCACTTGCTATTATGGACATTTGCTATTATGGACACTTCCTATTATGGACACTTGCTATTATGGACACTTGCTATTATGGTCACTTGCTATTATGGGCACTTGCTATTATGGACATTTGCTATTATGGGCACTTGCTAGTATGGACACTTGCTATTATGGGCATTTGCTATTATGGGCATTTGCTAGTATGGGCACTTGCTATTATGGGCACTTGCTAGTATGGGCACTTGCTATTATGGACACTTGCTATTATGGGCATTTGCTATTATGGGCACTTGCTATTATGGACACTTGCTATAATGGACATTTGCTATTACGGGCACTTTCTATCATGGACACTTGCGAGTATGGAAACAAGTTGCTATTATAGACACTTGATATAATGGACACTTGATATAATGGACACTTGATATAAGGGACACTTGATATTATGGACACTTGCTATAATGGACATTTGCTAGTATGGACACTTGCTATTATGGACACTTGCTATTATGGGCACTTGCGAGTATGGACATTTGCTAGTATGGACACTTGCTATTATGGACACTTGCTATTATGGTCACTTGCTAGTATGGACACTTGCTATTATGGACATTTGCTATTATGGGCACTTGCTAGTATGGGCACTTGCTAGTATGGACACTTGCTATTATGGACACTTGCTATTATGGACACTTGCTATTATGGGCACTTGCTAGTATGGACACTTGCTATTATGGACATTTGCTATTATGGGCATTTGCTAGTATGGACACTTGCTATTATGGACATTTGCTAGTATGGACACTTGCTATTATGGACACTTGCTATTATGGACACTTGCTATTATGGGCACTTGCTATTATGGACATTTGCTATTATGGACACTTCCTATTATGGACACTTCCTATTATGGACACTTGCTAGTATGGACACTTGCTATTATGGGCACTTGCTAGTATGGACACTTGCTATTATGGACATTTGCTAGTATGGACATTTGCTATTATGGGCACTTGCTATTATGGACATTTGCTATTATGGGCACTTGCTATTATGGTCACTTGCTATTACGGGCACTTGCGAGTATGGACATTTGCTATTATGGGCACTTGCTAGTATGGACACTTGCTATTATGGGCACTTGCTAGTATGGACACTTGCTATTATGGACATTTGCTATTATGGACATTTGCTATTATGGGCACTTGCTAGTATGGACACTTGCTATTATGGGCACTTGCTATTATGGACACTTGCTATTATGGACATTTGCTAGTATGGACACTTGCTATTATGGACATTTGCTATTATGGGCACTTGCTATTATGGACATTTGCTATTATGGACACTTCCTATTATGGACAATTGCTATTATGGTCACTTGCTATTATGGGCACTTGCGAGTATGGACATTTGCTATTATGGGCACTTGCTAGTATGGACACTTGCTATTATGGGCACTTGCTATTATGGACACTTGCTATTATGGGCACTTGCTAGTATGGACACTTGCTATTATGGACAATTGCTATTATGGGCATTTGCTATTATGGGCACTTGCTATTATGGACACTTGCTATTATGGACATTTGCTATTATGGACATTTGCTATTACGGGCACTTTCTATCATGGACACTTGCGAGTATGGAAACAAGTTGCTATTGTAGACACTTGATATAATGGACACTTGATATAATGGACACTTGATATAAGGGACACTTGATATTATGGACACTTGCTATAATGGACACTTCCTATTATGAACCTGCTATTATGGACACTTGCTATAATGGACATTTGCTATAATGGACACTTCCTATTATGGACATTTGCTATTATGAACCTGCTATTATGGACACTTGCTAGTATGGACACCTGTTATCATGGACACTTGCTTCTATGTGTACAGCATGGACATGGCAATAGCTACCTGTTGATGGCTCGGGATATCAGCTCATACACAGGTGGCTGGGAGGCAATGGTGTCATTTGCTTGCAAAAGCAGGTCGGGTCTGAATAGGGGCTCCATGGAGGAGATACACTCATAGCCAATGCTGATCATCTGGCCATCAGGCAAAGTGTAGAATTTGGTCAGCCCTTCATTGGTCTTGTAATTATGCACCTCTTTGAGATGATCTAAGTTAAAGAAAAACAAAACAATGTCTTTATTTGGATAAAGCTCACGAGACAAATGTTTTCCAATGTCTGTTTACTGTTGAATTTGTTGTATCACGACCCGCGTTTTCAAAACACGATTTGTTTTGGTTTTCTGTTCCGTCAGATTGGCTTAGAATGATTTGACTGGCGGAACAGAAAAGACAAAAACAAATCGATGTTTTGAAAATGTGGTGCCGCAATACAACGGATTCGACAGTAATCTGTGTTCTTTTTGGAAAACATTAAGGTTCTTGTTGAATAAAACTAATTAGTTGTGCATGCACATTATGTGTTTTAGCTATGAAAGTAAAGTGTTTACCTTTGGAAAGGTAGCAAATTTTCTCTTTGATATCGTTGACAATCTGCCAGCCAGATGAAGAAGTGAAGTTATGACCCCTTTGATCTCTAAGGTACTGCTTCAAGTTCTCTGTCAAATGGTGCCCTCCAATTTCTAGTGTCTGCAGAGTGTGATTCAAGGTGTGGCCCTCATAAATGACTGCTGCCTGGGTGCATGAGAAACCAGATGACAGACATACTCCAGTTGTCATTCCAGATGCATAGAGTGACAATGACAGCTGATCTGCTAAGTACATCGCTGGAGCGCTGAACTGTTCAAACAGAATCTGAAAAAAATATACAGTACTCAGTAACCATTACAAGACATTTCACACCACAACCTGCCTCCTTGTTCTAGTAACAGCTTTGAATTGTTCCAAAGCACAGTCTATTATGCCAGGGGAGCAGGTATCCAGGGTTGTCAATAACAGGAGGAGAGGCAGGAGCAAAACTGCCCAATAAGTAGAGATGGAATTCAACAAATATACAAAAGGGAATTATGGCTGAAAATGGCCCCCTTTCCCCAAACATTACATTACATATATTTATTATTCTTTGCACAGGGTTAAATGCGCAAACCTTCCTTAATCTGCATTGTCAGCAGGCATAATTTCTGAAATATTTTCCTTACCTCAGTAAGTTTCTCTCGATTTTTAGGATGGTTCTTAGCAATCTCTGTGACGATAAAAGGGTGTTCACCCTCTCCAATATCAAGCTCATCATATAACAGGTACTCCCACAGATCTACCACATCTGTCCAGGTCTCCAGTTTGTCAGCATGCATAGGATAACCTTCAACAAACAAATATTTAACACCTGCTGTATAGGAGTTTACAAAACATCTCTATATACAATATGCAGACTCAAGGTTTCCATGATCTTCACAAAAGGTTCCCCTTTGCTGGCAGTGGTACGTCTTCACCCAAAGTAAGCGCAGACCTCCAAGTATGCACTGCCCAAAAGGAGGCCAGGGAGCCTGTGGCCCCTGTTTTTCCACCAAAAAATATAGAAATTTACAAAAGGGGTGTGGCTGTGCCTCCCCAGTTTTCTTAGTGTCTCTGTACCACCCCCCCCCCCACAAGTATGTCAAAGCCTGCTACAGCCCTGGCAAGTGTGTGTGAGTGTGACAAACTATAGTTTAACAAAGAGCAAATATGTAGTGAACCTCGAAGTGCACCTTATATGTTACATGTACTTACTGAGATGCATGACCCCACTCTTAGCAACAGCTGCATCACCATATTTCTTGTAGTCCTTGACGTTTACATTATCTCCAATAAGCATGGAAAACCTCTGAGGGTTCCCAACAACAGCTGGCTGTATGATCCGAGGTACTCTGTCACCAGCAAAACCTATCTTTGAGATGCCACACCCATTATCCAGCACGATCGCTCTGTTGTAGTGTGAGTCCACTGAAATAATAAAAAATGGGTGAATAAAAAACATATTGTGGTATGTTAAAAGTTTCAGACTTTAAAAAAAAATAATGCATATATCCTTTAAGTTTAGCATTTATTGTACGTTTAAATGAATACCTCCTTTTCTTTGTTCTAGGAATAACAGTGGCAAAGGCAGTACAGAGAGTGATGGGGATAGAAGACACAATGTTCTACAGAAGGGGTAGGCACTGTGAAGCCCTTATGGATTTACAAAATAGCAATTATTACCTGATTTAAGTGGAGCCTTTTCTTTTGGCTTGCTGACGCAGAGTCCATCAACAGTAAGTTTTGGGTCAAAAACATGATCATTATCATTGTCATCATCTTTATCATAGTCTTCATCATCACTACTAAAGTCATCATTATCAATATCCTCATTAGGAGAATGAGAGCCCCCAACAGCGCCTAGTTGCGCTTCAGCAGCATGATCAATAACTTCATCTTCTTCTGAGTCTATAAATTCATCACTCTCTTCTGACAGATCTCTCCCTGCTGGTTGAGCTGGTGGTGATACAGGGGACCCAAGCTCTGATCCACTCTCTAGGCTCTCCTCCAGGTCATTCTCCAAATCTAAGATCAGACTGTCTCTCCAACTGATGCGTTCACTACTCCCAGACACTTTGTCTACAGCTTTATGCCTGAGTACCACCCCTTCATGCTCTTCATGGGCTGGGGGACCAGTCTCATCCTGGTATTGTGCATTTGATTCAGTATCTTCATCTAATTTGACTTGGACAGAGGGTCCTTCAAGTGTTTCTAGTTCATCATTTTCAGGCTGCTGTACTGGCTTTGTAAACTCAATTTTATTCTTCTGCTCATTCCTTAAATCATCTTGAGAATTTAACTCGAAATTTTCCCCAGATTGGAAATCAAGACCCTGTGGACCTCGGTTTTGTGTAGTTTCTAAAAAATTATCTCCAGCCCTTGGATCTGTTTGTTCTTCTTGTTCTAAGGCACTATCTGGGGGGTTTAATCCCTGTTTAAAAATCACCTCAGCTGTTTCATCCCCAGCTGTGAGCTCTGTTAGTTCTACTGGTTTCTCATTGCTAACAGCTGAAAAATCCCTTATCTCAGGGATCCCTGGTGAGTCGTTCTTGGAGGAAACAGTTTCACTGCTTATTACCTCATAATTATTATTAAGCACTTTAGTGCCTTGCTGAGTATTTGTTTGGGTGTTCTGATTATTATTGCTTGGGAAATAGGGTTGTGTTGTCTTTTCGTCTGCATCTAAATGTTCCACTTCAGCTACACTTAACCTGCTGGGCCTATCATTTAAGTAACTACTCCTTTCAAGAGCTTCATTTTCTTCTTTCAGTTTTCTTTCTGTAATAACGGTAATTGTTGAGTCAGCACATATGATATCTGAAAGGTTGTTGGCAAAATCTTTTATTTGCTCGACATCACTTACAGCATTTTCAATAACCTCTTTGAGAAGTTCATCAACAAATATGTCTAGCTGCTTCTCGTGTAATAATTCTGATGATTCAGATGATGATGATGAGGAAGGTACAGAGTCAGTCTGCGGTATTTCACTCATAGCATCTCCGATAATGTCAATAGAGAGGTCTTCAGCAAATGCATAAGTCTGCACATCTTTAACCGCTTTAATCGTTGTGTCCCTGACGAGAGAATCAGCGTAATTCGATATTTGCAATGCATGTCTAGCATTCTCCGAATTGGCCTCTAATTCAGACTCGCTCGTGTTCTTGGCAGATTCTGGTTTCGGGGTTTCTGTCTGTTTTTCCAACGGTTTGTCTTGCATAACCGACAAATAAACCTCTTCAACGACTTTTTCATCCTCTTCTGACTTGTACGAATTAAATCCCTCTGAAGTGCAAGAAGTGCTTGGTTTTCCGTCTTTATGCATTCGTAGCCCCACTTCCGCTAAAGCCTCAGAGATCTTATAATCGCTTGAAAATTGAGTTTCCAAATCATAAGAAATCTCAAGGCTTTCTTCATCTCCGGAACTACGGATAGTTTTGTAACTCTTATCGCTACTGAAATTGCCATCTAGATCTATCAGTTCGTCAGATGTGCTCGGAGACTTTGTGGCATTTAGCTTTGCTGTTATCTCGCAAGGTACGTTTTTAGTGATTTGTGAAGTCGCAATCGATTCTTGCAAAACATGTTGAGTACTTGTCTCTTCTTGCCCTTCATCCTCGCGAAGTCCTTTACCCGCATCTTCGTTATTCAATATCACTTTCCCTGCCTTATCTGAGTCGCGATCGCAGCTTTTATCTAATCGCTTCTTGTCTTTTGATTCTTTGGATGTTTCTTGTTTTGTACGCTGCTCTCCTGGTGTTCGGCGGAGTAGAGAGGCAACGAAGTACAATGAAACTAAAACAATTCCAAATATTTCCCAAACTCCTAATTGCCACATTGTAAGTCCGTAATAAAGATTTCAATGCATTAGGGTTTACAGAGCGCTTTCAAAGGTGACCGCTTCAGCCTTGAAGGTTTATATATGGATTAATAAACACAGTCGAAGATTACTCAGCCGAGCGCCATGTTTCGGGGCGCAAATGCACAAGATAGCCTCGATTCCACGAATAAGTCACGCAACAAGTATTGTTGACTTCCTGATGAGGGTAGCCTGCGTGCAGCCGGAAATAGTCCGGCTGCACGCAGGCTAGATGAGGGGGGGGGGAGAGGGCGTGACGAGAAAATACGTAAAACTCATTTTCGAGGCCAAATTAGTCATAGCCCTCTTTATTTTAGTGTTTGTCGCATGGACTCTGTTTTGCACATAGGCGAATTTCGAAGATTGATAACAGACGTGAAATTTTATTTTGCATTTATTACATACATAAAGTCAAACTGCAAATAATTTTTCTATTATATTATTCAATGTTCAAAATTTATTGTTTAATGTTCAAAACTGACTCTCAAATGAAGTTTGAGAAAGTATCGGGTGGCCACCCAACTATGGGATGTGTAATAAATTGTGAGGGTGGATTAAAAAAGCCTAATTTACGTAGCCCCCCTCCCCTAACAGAAGCAAGTTTAGCTCTTATACCCAACTTCCGCTCTTACAGAATGATCAGTTTGCAAGTAAAAATCCGTCGCGGCGAACTGCCTGAAAAATACACAGTTCTAGGTAAGAATGCTACCACAAAAGTTTGCTTTATCAGAGAAAACAACGCTCTCTGGGACTTTTGCATATGTTTCAATCTAATGTTTACATTTTCCATAAACTGACTTGTTGCTTATACGATTAAATATTCCTTTTCGCAGTAGCGGATCTAGGGGGAGGTTTTAGGGGGTTTAAACTCCCCTTTGGCCTGTCAGAAAGCCATATGTAACAAAAAAAATACCCCCTCCCCCATTGTCACTGAGCCAAACCCCCCCTTTAGCGAATAGCTAGATCCGCCGTCTTGTTTCTTATTTAGTGCCCCCTCCTGATATATTGCGCAGTTCCTAGTTCTTAAAATATATGCCCTATTTTTTTCTTTGTACATACACCGAAGGCGATAATCCTTCTAAAACTTGACTTAAACTTTATGCCCGTTTTGTGTAAGAAGATTGACGAATAATAAAATAAAAGCTTGTCTCTTCAAAAGATAGATTCAGGTTGGACCACAGGAAGCCCACGAAATGCCATATCGTGCCACGTCAGAATCGGTCAGCAGTCTTCTCCAATGGCACCATGGCGTCCTCTTCTCTGAAAACTTTATGAAGTCTTTCATGAAGTCAAAACTATCGAAGAATTAAACAAAGGGTGAAGGCCTTCTAAGCTACAAAAAATGCGTGTTATTTATTTAAGAAAATACACGTGGTTTCTAATCATATGTTTTGCTGTGGTTTTCATATTTGGAAACATTGTACTCTTCAATAAGTTCATGAGCAAAAGTAAGCTTGAAGACGGAAAACAAGCTCTTGGAAACATGGGAAAAGAAATTATTATGAGGAAGTGGAAGAATGATCCAAACTCACCACTAGGGAAGGTGGTTGAAATGATCGAAAGAGAGAGGAAGCAGGAGAGTTTAGGCGGAAAAACAGAGCGACCTCGAACTGAGAAAGCTACGGATGCCCTTGGAAGACATTCCGAAGAAGATGTAAACAAACGGCTCGATCAAAGCGAAGAAAAAGTAAGCGAAACACTGATTGAAGCCAACAACAGAGTCGATGAACCCACGACAGGGAAAACTGATGATAAAGCTACCTCATATGACCATGTTAAACACACGACCGTGCATCCAGGCGTTTCAGAAGAACAAGAACAAATAGCAGTTTTAGTAATTTCTTGCAATAGACCAGAATACGTCAAACGATGTATAGACCGTTTATTCGATTATCGACCATCAGCGGAAACGTTTCCAATAATTGTTAGCCAAGACTGTGGCCACCAACAAACTGCTAATGTTATCAAGTCATATGGTGACAAAATCCAGTTCTTCCAGCAGCCTGACCTTGGGGATATTCCAGTTGTTCCCGCTAATATGAAACATTTCATGGGCTACTACAAAATTAGCCGGCATTACAAGTTTGCCCTTGGCATGGTGTTTGATAACTTGGGTTATGGAGCTGTTGTCGTTGTTGAAGATGATTTGGATATTGGTAAGTATGCATTTTTCACTAAGTGAGTGTCGAGAATTCACAGGGTTTCAGTGAAATAATGTAATTTTTGACGCAATAGTCTGCGCTCTAATTAATCTCTCAGTAACATTGTATCTTGGTTCAACCCAGTAAAAACTCTAAATAACCAGCTAAGTTGTTTCGTAAACTCCATTTACAACCTGGTCCTTTGAGCCCAAGAACATCATGGCAGATAGAAGACAAGTTTGAGGAGCGTTGAAAGGGCAATTTACCCTCGCAGAAAAAAAAAAGCTGAAGTCATCATGGACTAGGAAAGCCCTAGCAGCACTATCAAGCTACTGTAAAAACGAATAAGGACATACTGACAATAAGATTACCAGAAATAAAAGATGTGGATCGTGCTATCCAGGATAGCATTAATAAACGCACACTATTGCATAATACATACTAATTACACAGGAATCCTGTGAATTCTCGACCGTAAGTGTTCCAATTATAACAGACAGCAATTTTTAAGTTTTATTTATTCCACACAGGTGTCAGCTTGTTATGCTTGCTTTACTTAGTTTTCTCTAAGGCTAAGTTCAAACGTTGTATTATCCATGAGCCATATTCAATGCAAATGCATGCAAATGAATGGAGTCAATTGTTTCATCTTCATTTGCATGCATTTGCATTCAATACGGCTCATAAATAATACGCCGTTTGAACTTAGCCTTAAGGATATTGTGAAAAAAAAACTGACTGAAGATTGTGGTATTGGCAACAAAGCAGAATTGTCTCATCATGCAAATGCACATAGGCTGATAGATGAGCAAACACACAAACACACCTTAAGAATCACCTTTTTAAAAAAGCATTTAATTCATAGTTAGTTTAGATCCCAAACTTTGTTTAATTACTTTTAATTATATATTTTTATATATTATTTTTAATCATCATATCTATTTTTATAAATGTAACATTTTAAAGACACAATGTACTGTTTGAATGATTTTGATTGTGTAATATTTATCTTATTGATATATATTATTATATAATTGTAAAACGCCTAGGGCAATTATTGATTAGGCGCTCTATAAATGTAGATATTATTATTATTATTATTATTATTATTATTATTATTATTATTACAGAGCAAAATACTATTAAACATGAAGTATGGCTGAGAATGATAGTAATAATGTGATAACAAATAAAGTTCTGTTGGTGACTGGGCTGTATATACAGTATAACTATTTAAAATAATGCTAGTTCTTTCATATTTCAGCCCCGGATTTCTTTGACTACTTTGAAGCAACACGTCCTCTTCTCACCAAGGACCCCACCCTGTGGTGTGTCTCGGCATGGAATGATAATGGGAAAGAAGGACTAGTACAAAGTAATGACATACTCTTCAGGACAGATTTCTTCCCAGGTCTAGGGTGGATGCTTACCAAGTCCATATGGAATGAGCTCAAACCCAAATGGCCTCTTGGCTTTTGGGACGACTGGATGCGCCAACCAGAGCAACGTAAGAATAGGGCATGCATAAGACCAGATATCCCTCGAACAAAAACCTACGGAAAGATTGGTGTTAGCCGTGGTCAGTTTTATGAGCAGCATTTGAAATATATCAAGTTGAATGACAAGAAGTTTCCATTCCTCCAAACAGACCTTTCATATTTGATAAAAGAAAATTTTGACCCAAGATTCATTGAGACAATTGCCAAAGCTCCAACTGTAACCATAGCAGATTTAGGTTCTAAATTGACTTTTGATATGAAGGAGGTGAAACTGCTCTATTCAAGTCAGAGGAGTTTTGAGAGGCTGGCTAAAGCCATTGGTGCAATGACTGACTTGAAATCAGGGGTTGCAAGGGCTTCTTACAAAGGTGTCGTGACGGTCATGTATAAAAGGACTAGGCTCTATTTAGTGCCCTCAAATGGAATCTTATAGCCAATAATTGTTAGAGTGTTTTATTACTCATTTGTACTAAAATCAATTTCTCTACTCTGTAATGTGCAATAAACATAATTTATAGGTTATTTTCTCATTGATTTTGTCAAAATTTGATTTTGCGTGCAAATATGGTGGGTTTTGATAATAATAATAATAATAGTTTATTACGACACTCTCGCAGACAAAAGTCTGAATTACAGTGAAGGGTCATGCACGCCACTACTTTACACAATATTACTGAAATCGCACACTAACAAAATTATTAAACCTGTCTGTATTTCCTTGAAATCAGTCTGCTGGTACCATGTAATTTCATGTTATCTTGATGTATGTATTACAGATCTGAATTCACTTGTAGTTGCAGCAAATCCAAGATAATTTCTGCATATTAAAGTATACATTGCAAAAGATAACCTGCTGGTCGGCTCTCCAGTGGGTTAAATTCGGAAATTCCTGTTTCTGGGGTCTCGGGATTCCTGTGGCAAGCAAAAAAGCGAGGAAGAAAGGTGAGCAGGCAGGAAAGACCAGTCTTGAGTCATGCTTGCCGTTTGCTGGGAAGTGGAGATTGCTGACTTGCTAAGTACGATGGGCTGTCATATTATAAAAGAAAAATATGGATGCTGAAATATACTACAGCAAAGCGATAACAGAAGCAATTTCAAAGAAAAAAGATTTCTTATCCATCTCCCCCTCCCCCTGCTCTTTTTTTTGTTTTCCGTGCCACAAGGAACCTAAACAACGAAAACATACAGGAGAGCCGGCTAGCAGGCTATGCAATAGATGAAACGATTATGGAGACTAGCATAGCATTTTTTTAGGATGATTTTCACGACCTAATACAAGATGTCAGCTAAGACGACGCTGTCTTCGCGCAACAAACTACTTTGCTTCATAGCTTGTATATATTTTTTTGGGTAAATGGATAGTGACAAAGTAGATGTGTGCTCGTGTCGCATGAGTGATAGTTCTGGAGTTAAAAAAAAAAATGAAATCACAGTAAACTTTTAGTTTTTTTTTTTACAATAACATTTATTAATCACTTGTCTAGAGTGTAATATTATAGGATTTTGGTATTATGACCTTTTCCCACATTGACTTTTTTTTCCGCTGGCAAGCAGCGGTGGCGAAATGCCGCCATTTTTTATGCTCCCACTCAATGCCGAGTCACATAAAAATTCCATTACCATCGGCTAATTCAAGCAAGTAAATGATTAAAACCCTTAATAAAATATCATGGATAATAACTACTTACTAACCGAGAGTGAGGTCATGCCGGGAAATATCAAACTGAGGCTTTGGCGTATCGACCGAGGCTTTGCGAGGTCGATGCGCAAAAGCCGAGGCCTCATATTTCCCGGTATGACCGAACGATCGGGGAATAGCGCACGAATAGCCAATCAGGAAAGAGATGGTGCAATAACAGCCATGTGGTCCCACAAATGTCCCACAAAAAGTCGGCAATCGACGCCGAAAAAGATTGGTTTAAGATATTTTTCTGCGAATCTGGACAAGCAAATAAACATTTTCCGGTCAGCGTAGAAAGTGCTAGCCCAGTTTTCTTTGCTCGGCCGCTTTTTGTGTAGAGTTGGGACTCAATTGTAGAAAAACAAATTTACTACGAAAAACAAAAAAGCAAACAAACCACTTACAAGAGCAGTGTAAGTCCTACCATTAAACTTGTGTTTGATAATATGCTAGGTTACTTCGATTACATATAAGAATGAGACTGTTTGCCCATAAAAATTGTAGTTAGAAGTCGGTCGTAAACAGCGAATTCGGCTTTCTCTTATGATTTTCCCCGCACTTAAATCACTGCAGGTTGACAAAAATAGCTTTGAAAACACAAACACTCAGTACCTACCGTAGAGAGCACCGCTTTATCTTATCATTTCCAATATTTCGTATTTTAAGCTGGATTCGTGCCGTTTTCATTCATCAACCAAAATCGTAGTTATCTATTTCTATGCTTCATTCTCACAAGATTTTCACCAAGCTTGGACAACAAGACAAGTTTCCATCATGTTAGGCTACTGTGTTTTATTTTCCAAGTCACAGGAAAACCCCTATAAACGTCTGTATTTAGAATAACTCCGGGCAGGGCTCACTGACTTATCTGATATGTTGTACAATTTGTGGGACTTTTGTGGGACATTTGGGTTGCACTTCGCTGGCTTCTATTTGCTGCTTTCTGATTGGATATTCGTGCGCGCGCCGGATCTATGAATTGGACGACTTTTCCAGTTTTTGGTGTATTGTATTCATTGTTCTGGTACGAGATTGCGACAGTTTGGACGACTTTTGGGGTAGAGCTTCGTTTCCATCACCCAGGTTGCCCTTGGTCGTGAGAGAACTGGGAACTAGTCTAGAACAACTAGAACAACCCATATGGATACGTTTTTCTAGGAGTGGTTTAATATTAACAGCACTGGCTTGATAGTCTTGGATTTACGAAAAAGGGCTGTCTGAGTTATGGAACCGAGCACATTGTTTACAGCACAGGTAACCCAGACAATGGTTGCTTGTCGTAGCTCGGAATTCGGCTGTTCTGAGATCGGCCGAGTAAAGCGTTTTTTTTGTGAAATGTTGTCAATAAAATTGCCTTAGAACTTAGAACATGCCTTGTTGTTGTCAAATTCACGTGTATAAACGATTTTTTTTTTTTGGGGGGGGGGGGGGGGTTTCTCAACGGAATTTATGACTTCTTTCTCCCTACTCAAGAAAGATATCTTTCTTGAGTAGGGAGAAAGAAGTCATAAATTCCGTTGATAACCCCCCCCCCCCCCCAAAAAAAAATCGTTTATTACACGCGAATTTGACAACAACAAGGCATGTTCTAAGTTCTAAGGCAATTTTATTGACAACATTTCACAAAAAAAAAAAAAATAAATAAACGCTTTACTCGACCGATCTCAGAACAGCCGAATTCCGATCTACGACAAGCAACCATTGCCTGGGCTACCTGTGTTTACAGCAGGCCTCGTTTCCATAACTCAGATTGACCTTCTCACTCACTTTTTCTGATACGAAGGGCTTGAAATTATAAAGGTTAGTCTATTTATCCAGGTAATTTTTTTCAGATTTTACTGTTTTTATGTGAATAGCAGGTATATATAATGATGTTCTATAAGCACCATGAGAGGGTGCCCTCATGGTCCCCTGGAAGTGTGTGGTTAACTTGAGGTTTAAAGCATTTTTGGACTAGAATCTGACCTGAGGAGGTGGGGGAATAGACAGTTTTTTACTCTATAACTCGTCTCTACCCTGGGGGGTTTCGGGATAAGTGAATAGCATCACATGTTCTTTGCAAAAGTCATGTCAGTTTCTGGTTTGAGTCTCTTTCTCCTCTGTAGCAAGAATTTCCATGTATCAGCGTGTGGCAAGCTGCACGGCAAAATGTGCTAAAACGAGTATGAATGATAACTGATGCCAGATGAAAATTATTAATTTTTCCATTTTTTTAGTTACTGTTATCTTCATAGTAATTGGTACAAATGGGGGCACATGCCCCCAGTGCCCCCCCCCCCCCCCCCTGCTACAGCCTTGACTTGCTTAAGTGTACTGGCTATGAAAGATAAGGGCTTGACTTGACTGCAGTTTTTCCCCAAGGGGTTGGGGGCTTTTCTCAGTTTTGTACAGGGTCAAAGTCTAACCCCCCACCCTTCCTCAGGAGCATGGGTGTGGGAGTTTCAATAATTACAAGCTCTATTTGTTTGAGAAAAAAAAACAAACAAAGAGACATACAGCATGTAGGTTGTCTACACCATGCCTATGGTTACCATCTAGTTTTTCTTCAGCTTGTATGTAGTCTTTCTAGTTTTACTAGTAAATTAAGATTGTAGCTTGTTTGCCCTTGCAAGTGCCACATCTTTGTGTAATGGGGATGACCCAGTGAATTTGGAGTACTAAACAAGGTATGTAGGCAGCACTATGTTGCTTGCCTAGAGGAACTCAAAATGTGTCAGTTCCAAGCTATGGCAATCTTAAGATTCAGGCCTGCTAGGTTACACACTCAGAAAAAAGTGTACTGTGTTTGTCGGCTCCCAAACAACAGAAATAAGCCTATACCCAGTGCTCAAGATGCAAGGAATAGTATCACCCCATATGCATTTTGGAACCATGAGAGAGTGCTCTACTAATGCACTAATCATTTTAACCCCCACCCCCTGCTATGGTCCTGATTCTAGAAATTTGATTACCTAAGCAAAAAAAATTATACTATTATATAAGATACACATAACACAACATGATTGCGAAAATTTAACTTTGGTTATAGGGTTAATTATTATGTATGATACAGCTTAAGGTAAATTTTATGTGGGGAACCTTGTAATATTATCAGACAACTAACAGCTATTGTTCTTGCTTCTTCTGATTGGTTCACCACTGAAAATCACCAATAAGATATATAGGGAACCACCCTGGTTCCAGAGCCTCGACGTCTCTCTATTAAGTGGCCCAAAAAAGCTCAAGCTTGCTGGCCACTAAATAATAGCCGTTCAAGGCTCTTGAGCCAGGGTAATAGAGAACATGATATTATGATAAAGCTGCATGTTTTTGCTGCAGGACAATGGTGATAACTAAATCATAAGGATGAGTGTCTTTTTGATACAGGTACATGCATATGCCCCTTCATCAACCTTCACTTTACAAACAAAAGAACAAAGAATTTGAGAAAAATAGCAATAAAATGTTGCCACATTTTTTTTACAGAAACCCCTGTGGGTCATCTAATAAAACTGTTATCACAGGTAAATGTGCAGTTGGTATTATTTAGGGCTTTAAGCAAACTATATTTTTTAGAGCTGCATTTTTTTAGGGTCTCAGAATGCGCGAACAAAAAAGGCTTTGATGAGACATGATATGTTATCCATATTGTAATTTTTAAGACAGCAAAAAAAGACCACTACCTCAATTTGCTTAGAATTGGGTTTTAATAAAATTATTGGTATTTATTGGGGTTTGTAGTTTAAGTTTGTAGTTTTTTTTCCCAACAGAGGTATTTTTTTAGGTTGTACGACAGGCAGCTGTACATTAAGTTAACCCCTTTTGTATATAATTTAATGACATGTATACAAAAACTGGAATTAATTCTGAGTTTTAAATAAGAGATGTGGGTCAGTGTCAGCTGTTGTGAATTTCGAAATTAACAGTAAAATCTAAAAAAATACCTGGATAAATAGACTAACCTTTATAACTTCAAGCCCTTATAAGTATCAGAAAAAGTGAGTGAATGTGCTCGGTTCCATAACTCAGACAGCCCTTTTCGTAAATCCAAGACTAGCTAGTGCTGTTAATATTAAACCACTCCTAGAAAAACGTATCCATATGGGTTGTTCTAGCGTTGATTTATGTCTTCATATGAACGTTACTTGTATTTTTGGCAGTTTTTTGTTCAGCGAATTTGTAAGAAGAGGATAATAAGAAGTTTTGTAGACGTTTATTCAACGGTGAAACGAGCCATGAGTCTTGCACAATCTATATGGGTCCTGGGTCACGTTCTGAGCACGTGCTCTGTCACGCAACTTGTCACATCTTCCCTCTTTTAACAGTAACGCTAACGGTTGGTTAAAACAACATTATAATAATCAAAGGGTAAAAAATCGAAATTTTACAACTAAAATCATACGATGGATTATTACTAATGTTCAGTGTCCTAACAGTTTCAATGTTATTTTGGCACATAGTCTTTGAGCCATGCAGGAGGCTTCACCTCCCGCCAAGGCCTTGTTATAGCCTGTGAAGAATCTGGTGGCATGGCAACCTGGCTGGGTTGCTGCTGAGCATCATCGGGTTCTGGTGATTCCAGAACATCAGGTACTTGGCTGTTTGTTTCTCCAGTGCTGATCAACTGTCGGCGGTTTCGTCGGTAGGTGGTACCTTCAGTCTCGACGTTGTAGCTCCTAGGTCCGGCTTGACCTAAACACGTACCAGGCGTCCACGTGTCTTGTCCTGGTAGCTTCATGCGCACAGTTTCGCCGACAGCGATGGGCTCCAGGGGCTTGCTGTGCTTATCGTAATAAAACTTCTGGCGTTGCTTGGTACCTATCAACTTCCTGGTGTCCTCTTCAGTGTTGTAGCTAGGCTGTAGTAGGGAACCTGCCACAGGGAGAAGTGTTTTGCATCGACGTCCGAAAAGGCGCTGGGCCGGGCTAGTTCCGATTCCAGCAGTCGGAGTATTCCGCCAGTCGAGAAGTGCTTGGAATTCTGACCCCCCGGATGTCTTGCATTTTTTAAACAGCCTCTTTACTGTCTGTACAGCATTTTCCGCTTTCCCATTTGCTTGGGCATATCTTGGGGATGACGTCTTGTGTTCGAACATCCAGGTCTTGGCAAATACACTAAACTCCGCTGATGCGAACTGCGGTCCATTGTCGGTTATAAGGGTGTCTGGGATGCCAAACCTGGCAAATATTGCCTTCAGCTCCTTTATTATTGCTCGTGACGTCACTGTGTTAAGCTGGGCCACTTCTATGTAGTTGCTGAAGTAGTCACTGACCACTAGCAGTGTTCGGTTGTCGAGCTCACAGAGGTCAGCTGAGACCTTTCCCCAAGGTCGAGCGACAAACTCATGTTGGAGAATTGGCTCCTTTCGTTGGCCACTGCGATGAGTCAAACATACTTCGCATTTTGTGATGTACTCCTTCAACTCGACAGTCATCCGCGGCCAGAAAAACGTGTCTCTTGCTCGTCTTATGCAGCCTTCTATACCGATGTGGGATGAGTGTGTCTTTTCCATAAGCTCCTTCCTCAGGGCTCTAGGAACCACCAACTGTTGGCCTTTAAAGATGAGTTCTTCTTGGACAGTTAGCTCGTCTCGAATATCAAAGTAAGGATGCACGCACTCCGGCAGGTCTGTTTTGCTCTCTGGCCAACCTCTCTTTATAACCTCTCGAAGGTTTTGTTGCACCGCATCATCTACTGCTGCATTTTTGAGTTGCTGCCAAGTCTCTTCTCTCACTGGCATCCATGATCGATGGTCAATCTCCTCCAGCTCCCTGGTACACTCCCAGGCGTTGACTTCGGGTAGGTAAGCTCTGCTTAGGGTGTCAGCCAAGTAAAGATCTTTGCCTTTCTTGTACTTCACATTGAGACTGTAACTCTGCAGACTCAGCAGCATTCGTTGTAGGCGTTTCGGAGCAGTCGCCAGAGGTTTGATGAAGATTGGTTCCAAAGGCTTGTGATCAGTCTCGATGTTGACGACTTCGCGGCCGTAGACGTACGTATGGAAACGGTCACACGCAAAAACAATCGCGAGCAGCTCCTTCTCAATCTGTGCATAACGCGTCTCAGCGGGCGTGAGTGCACGTGATGCGTAGGCTACTGGTTGGCCATTCTGTAGTAATGCGGCACCCAATCCGCTCTGCGACGCATCGCACTGAAGTGTAATCTCCTCGTCTAGGTTGTAGTACCGCAATACTGGAGTGACTGTAACGGCATCCTTTAGCTTTTCAAACGCAGACTGTTGCACATCATCCCAGATGAACTGCACGTCGCTCTGTGTGAGATCCCTCAGCGGCTTTGTGATGTCTGACAGCTGGGGCAGGAACTTTGCAAGGTATTGGGCTAGGCCTAACAGACGCTGTACCCCAAGCTTGTCGGTCGGTGAGGGCATGTCCACAATTGCTCGCACTTTAGCAGGGTCGACTTTAAGTCCCTTGTCAGTTGCTATGTGGCCAATGAAGAGTAACTCTGATTTCCTAAGTCTCATCTTGTCGGGATTCAGGTGTATGTCCCGTTGATCACAACGGTTTAGGAATGCCAGGAGGTTCCTGTCGTGATCCGCCGTTGCCTCCTCGTAGCTCTCGCCATAGCCCACTACCAGGAAATCATCAGCAACAACTTCGGTTCCAGTCAGACCTTCGGCAAATTCATGCATCTTTCTTTGAAACACTTCTGGTGCTGAGGAGATCCCGAAAGGCATTCTCTTCCATCGGTATCGGCCAAACGGTGTATGGAAAGTTGTTAGATAGGTCGACTCTTCCTCTAGCTGGACGTGCCAGAAACCGTTGCGGACATCCAACAACGTGAACACCTTGGCACCGTGTAATCGTGTTGCAACCTCTTCTATGGTTGGTAGGGGATAGTTTTCCCTCTGGATGGCTTTGTTGAGATCCTTTGGGTCTAGGCATATTCGCAGTTTTCCATCTTTCTTGGGAACTACTACCATAGAGCTGATCCACGAGGTGGGTGTGGTCACCGGTGCTATTATCTCTTTGTCCACTAGATCATTCAAGGTTTTCTTGAGCTGGGGTCTTAGGGCTACTGCAACTCTACGTGGTGCGTGTTGTACTGGTTGAGCGTTTGTGTCTAGTCTGATGGTGTATTCTCCATCAAGTTTGCCAACCCCGTCACTGAACACTGCTGGGAACTTAGCCAATATTTCTTCTCTTGTTAGTGCAGCTCCTGGTTTGGGGTCAACGGTGAACACTGTCGCTCCATCTGTCTGCGGTTTGTGAAACTGGTCGTTGTCATTGTACTGTATAATGTTCATGCCAAGGCATGCCTTACGCCCCAGAATCGGGCGGATTTCATGGCTGTCAACAAGGCGACAATCCAGCTGGCACGATACATGGTTTCTCCACACTCTAATGGTGACATGCCCGACGACTTTGATCTTTGATCCCCCATACGCCACTAAGGACGTTTGCACGGGTTTCACTTTTACTAGCTTGTGGTCGTTACACGCCTGCTTGTATAGGTGCACTGGCAACACATTGCATTGTGCACCAGTATCAGGTTGGAAACGGATGAAACTTCCAGACTCTGATTGAAATGTGACCAGCTGCGAATCATCCAACCAGACGGCCAATACTTCCTCCGTTTGATATGTCTCCTCAGGATACATATCTGTTTCTTCGACTTCGGTAGCCTTGACTTCCTGTTTGCATCTATTGGCAAAGTGATTTTTCGCTCCGCACTTCCGGCAGTCCTTTCCTCGTGCGGGACACGATTCCTGATTTGCCATATGTTGGTATCCACAGTTGTCACATTGTTTGCCTTGACCTCGTTGCTTTCGCCGATAATTTTTGATGTTGGGTTTCTTCGACTCGAATTTACTCACGGCATTGACGTCTGTCTCAGATGTATCTTTGACTATTTTCATCTGAGCAAGCATACTCTCAGCCGCTCGGCAAATTTCATCTGTTTTCGCTAGTGTTAATTTGGACTCGCGTAACAACCTTTCTCTGACCTTCGTGTCATGTATTCCAAATAACAACCGATCTCGAAGTATTTCGTCTGGCGTAATCGTATCAAACTCGCAGGACTCGGCCAATTTTCTCAGCGCTGTTCTATAGTGCTCGTAGGACTCTCCAGGCTCTTGCATTCGCTGGTTGAAACGGAATCTTTCGAACGGCACGTTCTTTCTTGGTTGACAGTACTCGGCGAATTTCTTTATGACAGGTTCTATCTTGTCTGTCTCTCCTTCGGTCAGGGTAAATGTCGAGTAGACTTCTCTCGCCTCTTCACCGATAACTGTTAGCAACGTAGCTACTTGTACGGCTTCAACTTTCTCGTTCAACCCAGTCGCCAACGAGTAGTTTTTCCAAGCGAGCACAAATCGCTTCCATTTGTCAGCAGCATTGCTATTGTGTATCTCCAGCGGCGCCGGCGGCGGTAAGACATATCCTGAGGCCATAGTTAACCGCGGCCACCATGTAAGAAGAGGATAATAAGAAGTTTTGTAGACGTTTATTCAACGGTGAAACGAGCCATGAGTCTTGCACAATCTATATGGGTCCTGGGTCACGTTCTGAGCACGTGCTCTGTCACGCAACTTGTCACAGAATTGTTCGGGAAAAGGTTCGGAACTCGCCGCCGTTCGTGTGTTAGGTTCGTAACCGAGCGTAGATTAGTTCCCAGTTCTCTCACGACCAAGGGCACCCTTGGTGATGGAAACGAAGCTCTACCGACTTTTGGAAGCTACAGGTTTTATCATAGGTGAAGTTGATCCAAACAATAACAAAGAAAGCTGGGTTGTCAGTCTTCATGGCATGAATGGACTGCTAAGATAGAAAACTCCACGGTATGTAGAGAATAAACTTCTGAAGTATAATGAAAAGTCCAACCGCTTTGTGCTGCTTTACGATTTGATGGAAATATTGCATTCACAAATAACAGGCAGTACTTATCTTAAAGAGACTTTTCTGGGTCTTTACACCCCTTGTTATTTATTCATTTGTTTGTTTATTTGATATAAATAACTTAAGCTTTGCATTTCTTGGCTATCGGTGGCGGCTCGTGATCTTATTGTTTTTCTTTTTGTAAACATTTTTCTCTTAAATCTCTTCAGGATAATAAAACTCCGACTCAAGTGCTCGTCTTCTCCCATTATCAATTTTAAGACCTGTTTGTTTCTTGTTTTCTTTTTGGTGGCTTTGGTTTTTAGGTCGATTTTGTTTGAGCGAAATTCGTGCAACCGAGCAAAGCAACACAAAAAAAAGCTCACAAAATGTCCCGCTCCGAATACGGAAAAAGACGGCCCGCTGGTTAAACATTTCCTGTTTCTTCTGGGTGTTAGAATTCGCTACTCGAATGTTCGCTGTCGCTCGTTTTGCAGTTTGAAGGTGGAAAAAATTTCAAAAAACAGAAGATTGTGAAAAAACTTTCGTAGGTCAATACGGAATTCGGTAATGCCCTCAGAGACGGGCAATACGGGAATGTCACGACTACCAATTAGCCAATCACAGCGCGCGTACTATCGTATCCATATAGTAAAGTATCATACTTGAATCGTGGATGAATATTTCGAAGTTTCCTTGCAAATTAAAAGTTGCATTTTCAATTATGAACAATAACAAAGGAGTGGTTGATCGACATTCTTTACTACATGCCCGTTTAAATATATCTGTTACACGCTCCTTTAAAAAGATCTCCTACTTGTTCTCTAGCTATCATAAGATTTGAAAGCTTGTTCAACAGCTGCCAACCCGAAAAAAGACTGCAAAACTTTAACAACCACTAACTTAGCAGAGCTGGCAAAGTCCTGAAAGTTCTCACGTACGAATTCCACCATAGTTGCCAACTCGAAATCCACAGCTTTTACTTCCTCGTGTTCAAATTTATCTTTTGGTCCTGAGCTGAACCGAGAGGCAAGCTGGTCGAATGTCAGTCGACGCTCGGGTGACACTCGCTCGTCTGAAAGGTCCACGAAGCCACACATGCCCCACTCGTGAGTGTCGAACTTGAGGTAGACGGTAGATAGACAGAGAGCCTGTCGATCATCGCCGATGAGTTCAACACGGAGTTCCTCCTCTAGTCCTCGGACTGCTGTCTCTACCAGATCAACATACTCTTGTCCGTCAATGATCTTGTAGTCCTTCACGGAAGCACTTTCTACGGCTCCGCACGTGTATTGGCCTGGAGTAGCTAGTCCCTCTGAAAATATAGGTGCATTTTATGCGCAGCGCATCACAGCTAAATGGTATACTCTTACTGGTACTGGTACTGGCCAGTTTGAGTTAGTGGCATACAAGTTATGAGCGAGGTTATCTCTGAGTTTGGTATGTGCCGTACAAGTTATGAGCGCGGTTATCTCTGAGTTTGGTATGTGCCGTACAAGTTATGAGCGCGGTTATCTCTGAGTTTGGTATGTGTCGTACAAGTTATGAGCGCGGTTATCTCTGAGTTTGGTATGTGCCGTACAAGTTATGAGCGCGGTTATCTCTGAGTTTGGTATGTGTCGTACAAGTTATGAGCGCGGTTATCTCTGAGTTTGGTATGTGTCGTACAAGTTATGAGCGCGGTTATCTCTGAGTTTGGTATGTGTCGTACAAGTTATGAGCGCGGTTATCTCTGAGTTTGGTATGTGCCGTACAAGTTATGAGCGCGGTTATCTCTGAGTTTGGTATGTGCCGTACAAACTATGAGCGCGGTTATCTCTGAGTTTGGTATGTGCCGAACAAGTTATGAGCGCGGTTATCTCTAAATTTGGTATGTGCCGTACAAGTTATGAGCGCGGTTATCTCTGAGTTTGGTATGTGCCGTACAAGTTATGAGCGCGGTTATCTCTGAGTTTGGTATGTGCCGTACAAGTTATGAGCGCGGTTATCTCTGAGTTTGGTATGTGCCGTACAAGTTATGAGCGCGGTTATCTCTGAGTTTGGTATGTGCCGTACAAGTTATGAGCGCGGTCAGCTTTGAGTTTGATATGTGCCGTACAAGTACTAACCTCGGTTAGCTCTGCGTGCGAAGATGAACTTCCTGGGTGAGTCTGCCGTGAGGACGGCCACGTGGAGACCAAAAGAAGTGCTAAACAAAGGATGGACGACACTCTTGCATGGAACAAGGTCCCGTCTTTTCTGCTCGTCCAACACCTTCATCCACACCTCCCGCATAGCCCGATGGTGGCAGTAGGTAGACTGTGCGTATCGCAGCAACACCTCCTGCCGCTCCTCCTCCTCCTCCCGGGGCGTAGCCAGGCTCTTGAGCGCGATGGCAGGGTTATCTTCGATCTTCTTGTCTATTGCGGCCTGTCAAATGATAAATAATTTGATAAATGTGCCTGGGTAATGACGTGTCGAGCCACCAATGATACCTCTGCGGCCGCTATACAGTCTAAAAAAAACTTGCTTATTTATTATATTTACCGATACCTCAATTAAACAGCCAACCTCCACTGTGACCACGTGTCTCGGTCGCAGGGATGGTCGATTAATAGAGGTGCCACAGTATACATCACTTGGCACGATCCCAAGGTTAGTCGCTTAATTGAAGTGCATCTGTATACATCACTTGGCACGATCAATGGGACATCGATTCTCAGTTGTTTGCTGATCAGTTGAAACATGCTTCGTCCTAAAATCAAGCTCCTTAATAATATTGGTGCCAGCTGAAAAGTGTCAATTTGGAATCGTCAACTAAAGGACGATCACGCCTTTGGTTACTCGTACCGAATTGCACTTTTCATGTCCTTATCTACTTCGGATGAAGGTTTTGTTTTGAAACAACCTTTCCCAAATGAACATTTAATTTGATTTCGCCGCAAAAACACGGAACTGTCGAGTCTAGAGACATTCGTAGTCGTTATTACTTTTTACAGTAAGTAAAGAATACGATCACTATCAAACATGTGGGAAGGAAAACCTGACGTTTTCTCAAAATACGGTTTTCTTCATCATTTCACAGCCGAAAAACTTATTCGAGATATCAATAGGACTGAATTAAATGGTTTCGCGGAACGTTTTGCTTGTAATTCTTTTTTCTTTAATGTGAAGAGACCGCCCAATCAAACAAACATTGGTTTTCTCTCCATGGTTGAAATTGGTTAGACAAAAGATCCTATTTCTAGTTCACACTATCGAGAATAGTGCTTTTAGACCGCCTAGTGTGGTTGCACATTGTATTCGAATATCTGAAAGATTCTTTCAGGGTCGTAACAGGGGGTAGAGCACTGGGGCACGTGCCCCCCCTCCCTTCTGTGGGGCGTGGCTGTGCCTCCCCAATATTTTCTTAATGTATTGTATTGTGTACTGTATTGTGCCCCCCCCCCCCCAAAAAAAAAATATTACGACCCTGATTTTTATGTATTTCATTCAATAAAATAAAGTAAAGCTAACATATTTATTGGACAAATAATACGAAAAAAATGGAATTGAATAATAATGTCCAAAATGGAATAAGCGAACGGACAAACCATGCAAGGCGCTTCCCTAAAGTCTTTAAATAATTAATTAATAAAATAAGAAGTATATACACATGTAGAGAAATTATTAGGAACCCTGGGTAGCTCAGTCTCTATTCGGATAGTATTTAAATTATTGACCCCTGGCTATTTTTTTAGCAGAATTTACAAAAAAAAAAGACAAAAAAAAGCCCGTCAATGCACACCGCTTTACCTAGGTAGTCAGCGGTATCCAAGCTTTCCAACAGTGCTTTGCAGTCCCAACTCACATCTAACATCGTCATGCTGGAGCAAGCATGATATGACAGTTTCTTGTTGTTTTTGTTGTTGTTGTTGTTTTTTATCAAAAATACAGCTTTTAGCATATTGCGAGAGTGGCCTAAGACATCGTTGAGTCTATTGGGGCATAACGGAGTGCTGTTGTCCAGAATTGGCTAATAAATGTCGGGGATTCTTTTTTTTTATATAAAAAGGATTAGGATTGTACTAAGGGAGGGAAGCTAGAAAGGTTTTCTTCGCGCGGTATAAAGACGGCCAGAACAGGTCACACAACAGGATTGGACACGTGTCTCTATTGTGTTCTGTTTAGCGGAACGTCTTCTCATGGGCCAAAGAGACAATGTTTTGTGATCGGGTGTCGCACTTGGATCACGTGTTTGGTAGGCAGAAGCTAATCCCAATGAACATGGCATGTCTCATTTCAAATTCCTTTTTTGCCAGCAACACACTTACCTGTCTGAAGTGTGCATAGTGTTCGCGGTATTTCTGCTCGTAGATCCACTCTGAAGGACAGTCGTTGAACTCTTTCAGACCAACCTTGACCTCACACAATAGACACTCAGGGGGGTACCCCACAGGCTGTTCCTTGGTCTTTATAAAGCCTTCACTGGACTGCCAATAAAGAACCATAAATTATGTAGACTCGATATAGTCAGGGGAGGGGTTGGGGGAGGCGAGCATAGAGGGTCACCAATATATTTATATAAAATATAGCGGGAGGTAAAATTTGTGGACTAGAACTCTCATACATCTATTTGAAAATGATCAGGGCCTCCTCGATTTGCCACTGGTTTTTTCCTGTCAAATCACATATGAAATAGGTATTACAACACCTTTTGGTGTTAAGAGGGATGAAAATGAATTCAGAAAAAGAGAAGGGAAGAGTAAGGGAGCTGGATACTTACATCTGATACAAGACTGTCAGCTACAAAAATCCGTGTGTCCTTCAGAAAGCCACACGAGAAAAACTCAGCACTTTCAACCTCTGCTTGGTACGGGTTAACATCGGCTAGGTAATAACAGTAACAACACTAACATCCAAATACTCAACAAAGAGGAAAAAACAGTGCTGTCCATATAGTTCTTTTTCATGCTTAAAAACCAATTCGCTATTGAATTGCTTAAGAACTCACTTGAGAAATACCGTGTAACAAGCTCCTTGGAAGTTTGTCTTTTGGCTGGATCACTCTCGCGACAAG
This sequence comes from Nematostella vectensis, assembly GCF_932526225.1. NCBI lineage: Eukaryota > Metazoa > Cnidaria > Anthozoa > Actiniaria > Edwardsiidae > Nematostella > Nematostella vectensis. Next base: position 12,721,808 of record NC_064035.1, on the reverse strand, counting down.
AAGCTATGATTTTTCTGAGGTCTCCCTTCAGATCCGGTGGAACCTTAACTTTGTCTTCTTGTTGAAAAAGATTTTCCCTGATCCCTACAACACTGACTGAATTTCGGCCAGCCCATGGACAAGTACCAGAGATCATGTAAGCAAGTACTTGACCATACGAATAGATGTCTGCGCGTAAGAAAAATGTATCCTCATCAAATCCAAAGTTTTCATCTTCTGGCAATCGTGCATTGTCATCTTGATAATATTCTGTCAATAAAATGGTAAGAGCATTAGTGTGATATCTGTGGTGTTAAGTCCAAAGCTGGTAGGTTCTTACTTGAAGATTTCAAGGGTTTAATACAATGGAACCTCTATTAAGTGGCACTCTGTTTAGGGTTACCCTTTATTTAACGGTCATTTATCAAAGCCCCGAATTCACCCCCTCTCGTTTACTGTAAATGTGACCTCTATCGAGCATTCACCTTTATTATATTAGTGATGGGATCGGCTATTTATCGAGTTATGAGCTGACTTGAGTTTGAGTAACCGCAAAATGCCAAGAAAGAGCGAGTAGGGCAGACAATGTCAACGGTTGGTTTCTGCATAAACATGAGTAATTGCTGGGACCATAAAAGGTGTCATTTTACGACCAAAAGATTGCAGAAAACAATCACGCCCTTACGTTAGTTTTGTATGTGGACATGTTATACATGATTTAAAAGCTAAAAGATCATATCATATTTATATGACTGCGCTATTATGGTATTTTAGATTTTTTTTCATTACAGAGCCGGTAAAGTTTGGCCACGTGATCGAGGCGAAGTTGACTCCACAGCAATCCCAATGGTCTAACGTTACAATATCATAATGTAGATATTTTAACAGTTCAACATAACAAATAAACAGTTCAACAAATAAACCAATAAACAAAAAGTACTTCTAATTGGAATGATTATAACAGTGATTATTGAATGATTATGAGAGAGTTTGTGAAATACATTTCCCGCCAAATTTATTGAAAATATCCGGATGACGGCGCGCTTGTATTTTCTCACACATTCTTGATCCACCACAACCGTTCGTACTACGGAATTTTGAGTCGTCATTTAAGAATCTTCAAGTCGCCTAGTCTAGTTCTACAGCTTTTTTCTTTGTTTCGTAAATGGACAACGAATTCAAGAAAGCAGGATTTGCAGTAAGCTTCAATCCTGGAGGGAATGGCTTATGAGCTATCACGTTAAAATATAGTGAGATTATTATTTTGGCAGCTTTCTAAGGTAACTCAAACTCAACTTAAACTTAATAACTCAAACTCAACTCAACGCAAAACTCGATGATTAGTCTATCTCATTAGTGATATAATTATAAATTGCAAACTTGCCTTCTTGGTATTCACTCCCAACATCATGAGTCCAGACTTCAGGCGCCGCCCAGCGTGCTTGAAATAGTGACATCTCCCCACTTGTTGTTACAGCCACTTGGTGAGACAACCCAAAATCAGCCAACTTGATTCGCATGCTCCTTTTATCTAGCTACAAAGATAAGAAATATTATTTCAGGGAAAAAGTGCCTTAAATTTACCTAAGTGCTATACACAGGACAGGGCAAGAGGTGACTGTTTCACTGAGGCTACCCGACGTAATAGAAATCTGGCTGATGAAGTTGACAAAGCATCACTCTGTAGTGCCTATGCCTCACCACTGGGTTCAGGTTTCGATTTTCTTTTCTGATGCGTTAGTTGAGTTAGTTGGTTTTTCTCCAGGTTCTCCAGATTTCCACTACAAAATTTAACAATTTTGATCTAAGCTTTGTTCTGTGGTCAGACATCAGCTGAATGGCATATATATTTATCTTTTCCAAGGTGTATCTGGTATAGTTTAGCAATTCAGCTCCTAGGAGGGCGACTAGCTTCTCAATTTATTTTATTTTTTAACCCCCTGTTGTCAGTTCGTCAGATTGCTCGCTTGTTAATTAAAAATAGTCTAATGTTCAATTTTGGTAACATAAATGTTACCAATGAATGCGTTTACACCCATGCACACCTAACCTGGGTACCAATGCACCAAGCTTCTTTCGCTTACTATGCGCTCCTCGCAGTCAGTAAAGGGCATATAGTAAACAAAGGAAGCTTGAGACTGGTACCTGGGGTAATGCACACTCTATCCCAGTTCACCTTTAGCATCCACAATCCAAATAAAAAAATGCATATAAACCTGAATGGAAGCCAGTTATAGCAGGTTTTTCTAAAACCAATGTAGCTGGTACATGGTCTGTATTGATTCTATCAAAACACTCAGGGGTTTGTCAGGTTTAGCAAGTCTACAGTAATGTGGTGTAGGATTGCTGTTACGTACTAGAATGTTGTCAGGCTTGAGGTCTCGATGGCTGATAGGTGGGCTCAGACCATGTAGGTACATCAGCCCACTCGCTATTTGTCCACTGAATGACCATACTTGTCCAAGGGGAAGGCCTTGAGATTCAGGAGTCCTTTGGCTCTCAACATGACGATACAAGTTATTAGGGATGTACTCCATGACAATGTATGGGCTGTGAGCAGTGAGGTGCAAGGGTTTAATATCGCACTGCAGCCATCCCATACCCCGAAATGCAACAATGTTGTCATGCCTAAAATCCCTGCAAAACAAAGTTATAATTGTACTACAGCAAAGCTAGGTTAGGTTAGGCTAGGCTTAGCTAGGTTGGACTAGTCAACACCTCATAAATTCTAGTTGCAAATTATATTACATTATCCAGGTAAACACATTTTTCCATTATGGAATAAGTGCCCCTCCCATCCTGCTTAAATTATAAGAAGAAAAACACCACTTGAATGGTATAAATCTTCATTTTATATAGCTCGCATTGGCATTCTCACATTACAACAATATAGTCATTGATTAAAAAAAATGAAATCCCCTCCATGAATATACCGTATAAAGTCTGACAAAAATTTTTACTGTTGTTTCATTTTATTGCGAATTTTTTCTACCTAAATGCAATATAATAATAATTAACAACAACAACAACAAAAATAATAATAGTTTATTTAACCACGTAAAAACACCTAAGAGACAGAGGTTCGTTATAACGTGTACTTGAAATAAAAAATGGAAAAAAAATGAAGACTATTTGCAGGAGTAATGTATATATATAAATAAAATGGCTAATATTTAAAAATATCTTAAAGCTATGTATATTCTAAAAAAATACTCTAACTAAGATATGATCATAATTAAAAAACCTATTGGCCCATTTGGGCCCAAAGCAAGTGTTTAAAAGGGGGGTCTTTAGTCTCCCTCACTTTAAATGGTGTTTCGTTCCAGATTATTGCGGCTATATAAGGGAAAGATTTGTGGCAATATTCTAAATTAAAAGGCGGCAGCTTAAGGCGAGAGCCACTTCCTCACAGATTATAATTTACAGTTAAAATATTGAATAGGTTACTAAGATAGCTTGGGCCTTGCCTGTTATTACATTTGTACAAGATTACAATGGCTTGGAATTGCCTTCTTGAATATAGAGACTCTATATTTGCTAGATTAAAGTATGTAATAGTTGGTTTCCTCTAGCTTGTTATTAAGCTCATCTGAAATTCCTAATAATAAAGGTACTCTAGGTCTGGTAATATATTTATATATAGCCATTATATAATCTAATTATAATGCCGTGCAGAATGAATTTGTGTACCTTGTACAAAGCTGACGCTTTGGCGCATGCTTTTTTAAGCTGTTCATTTATGTGTGGCTGGAAAGAGAACTTACTGTTTTAACAGTTGCGTATAACCCCTCCCCCTACCCGATGAGCGCCCCCTCTTCAAAGACCCGAAAAATTAAATTGAATCCTTACAGTAATTCTAGAATTATAAATTCAATCATGTTTTATTTCTTCCCTTGCTTCCAAAATATTTTTTTAACTTAGTACACAAAAAAACCCTGGTAGATGACTATTCCAAATTTTCACCTTTGTTAGAGACCAATGCAAATGACAATTTAGTAGAATCCTGCTCTATAGACACCCAGGTAATAAATACTTAAGTCAATTTAAACAAAGATAGATACTGTAAATCTCTGTAATAAGGTGTAAGTCATGTAATGGATTTTAGAGATCACAGCGCTATTTTATAATCCCACGAAAAACTAGACACTCAAAGATAGATTTACATCAGCTCATTCAAGCAAGTGAATGAGATGCAATAATATGATAAAATATTGATAATAAGGTATTAAACCTCATGAGTGGTCATTTTAAAGTTTTTGCAAATAAACTGATGTATTTTTAATTAGGCAATAATAAAGACGCTGTAGCATTGTTTAGGCGTGAATGTTTTTATTTTATTTTTACTGTACCTATATCAAATAACCTACCTCAGTAAGTTGCCTTCTATAAACAGAGCTTTTGATTCTGCAAAGTTCTTGAGAACTTTGATAGCAACTGCATTGCCTTTTAGCTTTGCCTTGAAAACATTGGAAAAGCCCCCCTCTCCTAGCTGCTTCCAGTCCGAGAGCTCTTCCTGTGTGATGTTTGAAGCCTTTAGACTAGCATTAACTGTAGAGAATAATTATAAATCACATAATTATTTGCAGTAGAACCAGTGGCCTCAATAGATCAATAGACCTTATTGCTAATAAGGCAGAGGTTTGTGTTATATGCTAAAAAAGCTTGACATGGATAATATACAGCAAGTTGCTAGAAAATGAGTCTTGTCTAGCCAAAATAAACATTACAATTATAGAACAAGTTGATGTTTATTTAAGAAAGGCCACAAGGATAGGAAACAACTGAAGCTATTCTGAAAGTGCAATGTGTTGTTAAGGGATATCAATGTTGTCCCTTTGAAGTTCAGCAAGGGGAAACGTTTATGACCCATAAAAAGAGAGGCACTTGTGTAAACGAGTTCAAAATCTAAAAAAAGCAAAACAAGCACGCAAATAATCCAAATGATTGGTAAAAGGAATTAAATATATATACATGAGAGTATACATGTAAGTATTGACAGCACGAACAGTTATAAACCAATCGATACAAACTGATCAATTTGCAACCAATCGATTACAATCAATTAAAGGTCACAGATTTTCCTTCCATTGATTTCTGATATCAATCGATTCATTGCCATCGATTATTATCTGAAGTTGCCGATTACTATTGATAATCAGATTCATCGATTGATTACCCAGGGCCTAGTTACAACTTATTGCAGCTTGTTCTCACATGTAAACTTATAGCCAATCAAAATTATCTAATAACAAAACTCTTTCCACTTTTTCTACCAATCAACACAAATGTTTTACAGGATAGCTTTTAATGTTGTGCATTTCGTCACAAAGAAAACAAACTACTTAGAAGAATATCTCAATGTCCCCTTCACCTGCCTCCTACGCACACACTTCATAGAACTCCTGGAATGATCCGCCCTAGGTTGATATGGATTTGTGCTGGATAACCTGTCAGATTGAATGATTCCTCCAAACTTACCGTCTTCTCTGTATTGAAGTGTTAAATCGTGAAGTTTCGACAAGGCATTGTCCAAGAGACATTTCACGGGATGCCCAGCTTTTTCCGCACCAACAACATAAGTAGGCAGGATTTCCAGGGCTCTACGGATTTGCTCCTCGATAAATTGTAGATGCTTTAACCTCGTCCTTAGTACGGAGCTTGTAGCGACATAGCTAAAGGCTGTTTGAAGATTCTTCATGGTACTTATTGATCATTGTCGTTAGCTAATAATTGAAGATCATGGTGTTTTTGACCTACTTCTTCGACGCCATTCCACGGAAGTTATCTACTATCTCTTTACCAGCCCCCTACCAGGTGCCCACAGGGAACCCAGTCGTATATCGACACAATAAAGAGGAGAGGACAGGAGCAAACTGGCAAAAAATGGCAAAATTAAAAAAAGGTTGTGTTAGCTTACATTTTTTAAATATTTTGTCTAGAGGTTTCTTGCATCATATAAAACAAAATAAGCTTTAGTTTTTTTGGTAGATAATCCGTTCTTGAGATATGATTGAGCAAAGTTGCCATATAGATCTTGAAAAAAGTAGCAATTTCGCCCAAATTGGGCAATTTCAGACAAATCAAGTCTTACAATTTGCAATATTTCAAGAACGGATCATCTACCAAAAAATACTAAAGCTTATTTTGGTTTATAAAACACAAAAAACATCTATGCAAAAAAAATTAAGCGAATATAAGCTTCAAACACCAAACATTTCTGAATAGTGTTGTGTTCGAGCGGCCAAACACATCACAGTATACCTTGTTCCCCAAATTTCAAAGTGCTCAAGGAATGACAATCAAATGTTGCCTTTAATCGGACCGATACCAACATGAAATGAGCAACAGTGTATTTGGTGCAAACTGTGATGGTGAGTCGATTGCACGCTCTTAAAGGAACGTCTAATTTTCAGTTGAGCCGTGTTCTTGTACTTATATGATCCTCTGTCGATACTTCCTTCGATCTAGAACGTCTGGAACAACCTACCAACCACCTCGACTACATTCTTTTTTTTATATAAGAACCTTTTTTATAAGAACGTTCAGCCTGATATTTCACCAAATTTTAAGAACATGCTAAGAACATGCCGATGCTCAGATAGCAGAAAAAATGTTCTTTTTTGTCCTAATGCAGAATCAAATTGTGCTAAGTTTAAGCTCAATGAATTTTTAGGAAGAGAATTACACAAAATGATCAATAACAATAATGAAGTTGTTTAACTTAAGTAATACTATGTATGAGCACAATTTGATTCTGCATTAGGAAAAAAAAAATGACATTTTTTTCTGCTATCTGAACCTCGGCATGTTCTTAAAATTTGGTGAAATCTCAGGCGTTATATAAAAAGGGTTCTTTAAAAAAAGTCACGAAATGAAATCGATCGTGGTTAGCCACCGTCGCAAACAGAGTGCAGTAGCTACAAATACCAGAATACCGTCAGATAAGTGCATGATCGGTATGATAGTGGTCGTAATATATTTTTAATTCAGTATGAATTATGAATAAATTATAGTTTTTTCACTCCGGAGGACGGACTTTTTATCTTTCAGCACCCTATTTTTATACTACTGCGTGGAGCGAGCGTGGCTAAAATATCAATCTTTTTCTGCTTTGGCAACCTCTTCGCTCCTGAAAACCCGAGTAGGGGATGAATTGCGCATTTTCACGGCAAATGAGTAATTCGGCCACGTATTCTACCCTTGGATTGATGCTGGGCGCCAAATAAACCTGATAATTTTGCAAAGATCTTTATACACAAAGCAAAATAACTAACCTGAAGTATGTCGCAACAGAAAGGTCAACAGATGAGGTGGAGATACTGATATATCCTTACTCAAGTCCCACATCTTTTGCGTAATTAGTAAAAATACAGCCACGTAAAATCGATCAAGTTGCATGCAAAAATGCCAAGGGCAAAATGTTTTTATGAGTGACCCTACTAAAAAGAAGCTTATGTTTTTTAAAAGGTTGTCGTTCACCAGCAATAAAGGACTTCCTTCATGCTTATAAGGATGTTTACGGATAATAGGAAATCGTCCCCGGGTGACATGAGTAGCCTTTGCAGAGCCTCTGGTACCCAGGGTATTAGGATATTATCATATCAGCCACATAACTACAGATAAAGCTTTAACCCTTTATTTTTTACGATGTGTATTTGTTAGTATATAATCTTGAAATCCGATATTGTGTGCCTGACTGGAGGATCTTCACCCGGCTTACAGCTATCACCACTTGAAATCACTAGGGTAACCCAATATCCGTTGCGGAAGGGAAGTTATCCTCTTCCGTTGAATGGAGCAAATTTTTGCTGGGAATGCTGAAACAGGTGTTGCATGACGTCAGGTCGTCTTCCTGTAAAAACAAATAAAAGCAGGAACGTTAGCAGCGTTGATTCAAAGCTTGGCAAGAGTTCAAACCGACTACACGAACTATGAGGAGTGCGACTTTACTATCGCAGTTGAGCGTGCTGGCGATAGCATTGCTCTATTTGCCGGCGGCCCAATCTCAGAGCTTAGACGGCTATGACATGTTTGATTTCGCGAAAAAGCAGCTGAATCCAGTATCAGAGAAAGTAGAGGAAACTTTACACAGGGTTTCAGGCGGAGGACCATTACCAGATGGGGGGAGACCAGGTGCGAGACCAAGAACAAAGAAACGGGGCCCAAGAGGCGAGAGCTTAGGCAACAACAGATACGTCAGCGCGATGCTACAAGTCAATAAAGGTGAGCCAGAGGGTCACGATAGCATCAGAGACGCTATTAAGTCATGCCACCAACGTGTGTAAGAAAGCAACCATTTCAGTCGGTTGATTATGGTAAATCATTGCATTATTTTCGATTTAAATTTGTTAGATAAAGTATAAACATTTGTTTTAAGATGTTTTTTTAAACACAAATACAAACGTACGTCATTAGGTATTTTATTCTTATATACAAGAGTCCAGTCTCTACTGAAAATTAGACGTTCTTATAAAAAAGAGATAATTGCCTGGTAAGGTAACGTGTCGGTTTTTTTTCCGTAGCCATGGCAGAGGCACAGGGTCGCCGGTTATCCTTTGACCCCACGTTTCTGAAGACCGTAACCAAACTTGCAGTGGACGCAAATGAAATGAAGAAAGCGCGCGATGCCTTGGGCTTCGGTATGTACGAAGATTTCAAGAAATACCAAGCGTGTATGAAGTCTGGAAGTAGACACAAGTGCGGTCCATCATCAAGCGGCATAGTCGCACAGGTAAAACAGCTAAGATTTATCCACAACTACCACAAGTCATCGCCCTTCCTGTTCAACCAAGCCTTCCATAGCTTAGCACCGTCTCCACTCCTAAGCCCACTCCATGTCTAGTCCTGTTCCATCCCAGAACTCGTCGCCCGTTTCCCCTTCCCTGTCCACCCAACCCTACTCTGCCCCCCCCCCCCCCCCCCCCACTTCCAGGATATCCTAATCCCTAACCTAGTCCATGCCTTCTGTCTATCGTTACACCCCAGCACCCAAACGTTTATGAGACAAATTCTAATTGTTCGCGCTTCTCGCCACAGATCCGCTCACTAATCGGAGACGAGAAATTTAATCGCTTGATGGCAGTGCAGGGAGACGCAGATCTCATTTTCACGATCGACACCACAGGCAGCATGAGCGAAGAGATAAACGCCGCCAAACGAATCGTGGAGTCGATAGCGAGATACGATCGAGAACGACCCGTACGATACACTCTGTCACCTTTCAACGACCCCCACACGGGCCCTGTGAGGAGATACGGCGACAGGAGTCAGTTCCTGAGGGCGCTGGACAATCTGCGAGCCACCGGTGGAGGGGACTGCAAGGAGATGACCTTCCACGGGATTTACAACGCCATTAATGAGACCAAACCGCCTATCGAGTCACCCATGTTCGTGTTTACAGATGCTGGACCGAAAGATGAAAGTACACCTGATGTCAACAAAGACGATGCTATCGGTAAAGCACTGGATTACTTCGTTCCTGTCAGCTTCTTCTATAGCACAAGCCCAGGGAGCTGCCGAAAACCAAGCGAGTTCGATTCCTTTAACGAGATCGTGGATGCCACCGAAGGGATGTCCATGCAGTTTGGAACAAGTGCTGCGAAACTGCAACAGATGGGTGAGATCGTGATCTCGGCACTGGACGGCACAAGCACGGTCAAATCCGGACGGGTCACGGTGTCCGGTGGGCCAAAACGGAGAGGACCTCCTGGTATCCACTCACTTCATCGTTTGACAATGAACCGGAGGAATATGTTCCCTATCGACGAGTCGATCTCAAAGTTTATTGTCGTGATAACCGTGGAACGCAACGAGGAGCTGGTCGAATTACGGGACCCGAACAATGGAATCGTAGCGCAGACGTATCAGCTTGAGAATGGCGCCATATGGGTGGTTCATAGGCCCAGGAGTGGCATGTGGAGTCTGATGGTACCCTTCTCTGTGGGTAGCCACAGCTTCAAGGTCACAGCAAGCAGTGAACTAAACATCGACTTTGATTACTATTTCATTAGACGGCTGCCAGGCAACAGTCGAGTGGAGATCCCTATCTCGGAGCCGCTGATAGGTGAGTTTCGACACATATGAATAGCTATCAAGACTTCAACAGAATATCAACATATGTTCGAGGGAGGTCTGTCAGTGAGGGGGTGGGGGCTGGGGCAGATAGCTATGATAAAAAAAATCATGCGTGGACCTAGAATCATTTATTACTTTAATCCAAGCCCCTTTCTAAACAAGTATGGGCCCAACAGTGGATGTCCACGAGTTAGTGCAGCAGGATGGAGCTCGTGTTAGAGAACTTAGGTCACTTATTTGCTCACGTTCAATGTTTTATCGTGTTTCAGGCGAGCCAGCGATCGTGAAAGTATTGATCCCCTTGGCAAATCGCCTACAGGTCAGCAGTCTCCGCCTTGACGCGCTAGACAGGTTCGGTAACGTGCTCGAAATGTCGATGGTCTCTAGGGCAACAGCTACATTCCAAAGACCTCCCAGCGTGCCCTTCAAGCTTCGACTTCGTGGAACCACCGTGGGTGGTTTCAGCTTCGAGCGAATCTCGCGAAAGATCATCACAGCAAAGTCCGCTATTATCAGAATGGTCTACAACAAGAACTATTATACACTGCCAAGAGGCAAGCGCTCATATGTCCGGTTCGCCATTCACAACAATGGCGCCTCGGATACCTTCAGGGTCAACCTTGCTTTCTCATCACGTGGTATTCAAATCGTCAGTCCCCCAAGCGCTTCTGGGTATCACGTGCGATCGCGAGGTCAGCGGTATGTCTCCACCCAGCTGGAGGTTCCCACATCTATGCGAAAGGGAACCTTTATCAAGATGTTTGTCACAGCGCGCGGGACCCGAAGTGGGGTAACAACCAAACTCTCTGCACAACTGATGGTTATGTGAACGCAAGACGTTTCAGAGTAAGCGCTTGGGACAATCTAAATACAATTCAATACATTTCGTTGTTCCGACATTTGAAGCAAGTTGGAGCTTAACTAGAACGCTTTGTGTAAAATGAGTATTGCAAAAACGACAACAAAAATACATTTAAATGAAGATGCGCTGAATTGTAAAAATTGGGAGAATATATAAAGCAAGCTCCAGTATCTTGCACAGACTCAGTCCGTCATCCTCTCCTTCAAAACTAAAATGTCCCATTCCTTGTGTCTATTAGAAAAGGATTTTGGAATTACTGTCTCGAAATATTATAATGTTTAGGAATTTCAAACCTTTCTTTAAAGATTCCCTAAAAAACTACCTATACAAATAAAAAAATGATAGAGAAGATTAAGTCTATTTGGTCTCTTTCAAAATGACTCGACAACATAGGTTACACCCAACGGCTGCGAGACAAACCATAAGAATGAATGAATGAATTAGTGAATGAATAAATGAACAAACGAACGTAGTCAACAACTGAAGATAACCCGACCAAAAATAACCAATGGTTATGCAAAACAACCAAAAATCAGCTTTCGTGCAACAAACATGTGTGCCCTTCCACTAAAAAATGGAATTATTGCCTGTTTCATTAGCACCTCTCTGACGCAAACAAACAAAATATAAAGGTCAAGCTACGGCATGTTTATCGATCAAGTGCCTCAAAATCGCGGATTTCGTTCGATCGAGTGCCTCAAAGTCGGGCATGTCGTTCGATCGAGTGCCTCAAAGTCGGGCATGTCGTTCGATCGAGTGCCTCAAAGTCGGGCATGTCGTTCGATCGAGTGCCTCAAAGTCGGGCATGTCGTTCGATCGAGTGCCTCAAAGTCGGGCATGTCGTTCGATCGAGTGCCTCAAAGTCGGGCATGTCGTTCGATCGAGTGTCTCAAAGTCGGGCACGTCGTTCGATCGAGTGCTTTAAAATCGGGGATATCGTACAATCGAGTGTCGTAAACTGTCGTTGTCTTGAGCGTGGCAAATGTCAATAGAACAATCAGAACTCACTGCAGAAATATATTAACCAATTTCAAAAAAGCTTTGTCCTTGCAAACGGAAAATGTCGGATTGGCAAATGGAAGTTCTACGACCAAAAGGGACCATGGGCCTCATTACATTTCTTCCAAATACAAGAGAATATGGATTAATCATACGATAATCAATTTAATCAATGTCTCGCTCTGACATCGTTGGTGTTAATTTCTAACTTTATGTTTGAGAATAATTAGAACCCATGAGCACCTTTGAGTGTAGGAACCCGGGAAGGGAGGGGGGGGGGAGGGGTTGATGATTTCTTATTATAAATATAAATACCCCAGAACAACAACAAAAAAACCCCCTAAAAACACACTTAAACGTTATACACCCGGAACTGCAGCGTCGAAATGACAGTCACGTGCGCGCCGAGTTGATTACAAATCGAATGACAAATTGTCAAAGTCAGAAGTCGGAAGTATTAAATAATTCAGAAAATGTTGACTCGAAGTCTATTTTTTTTTATAGAAACGCCTATTTTCTCTCACATACCCCTTAAAAATACCTAAGGACCGATTTTGCCCCCTAACAAATACGATGAGCATCCTTTTCAGATGGACATGGGAAGACCCCCCCCCCTCCCCGGGAATTCACCGTTTGCAATGATAACGTTTTTTGGATTTCCCGGGAATTAGTAAAAGTAGCGAAAGCCTGGGGAGGCACACACCACGTGACCACGGATTGCGATACATAGTGCGTCAATGCCGGTAAGATCTTTCTTTGCCGACTCTCGTTGAACATTCCTTTTCAAGGTGTCAATAAATGTTGTTAAACTCCGTTTTTTTTTGGGGGGGGGGGGGTATAGCAGGACACTTAAAACGTAAGAAGTATTCAATTTCACGGTTAGCATATATATTTTATGTCCAATGAGTAATAAAAAAGCGAAATTTTATCAAGTCGTTATTCCCTTTAATATCTAGGCCCTTAAGAATAACCTCTATTCCCTAAAATATGGTGGTCAGCTAAAATAGTTACATGCGCACGCTGACCTTAGACCTTTTGTGCTATTGAAAAGCAACCAACAACCCCTAACAAATACGATGAGCATCCTTTTCAGATGGACATGGGAAGACCCCCCCCCTCCCCGGGAATTCACCGTTTGCAATGATAACGTTTTTTTGGATTTCCCGGGAATTAGTAAAAGTAGCGAAAGCCTGGGGAGGCACACACCACGTGACCACGGATTGCGATACATAGTGCGTCAATGCCGGTAAGATCTTTCTTTGCCGACTCTCGTTGAACATTCCTTTTCAAGGTGTCAATAAATGTTGTTAAACTCCGTTTTTTTTTTTGGGGGGGGGGTATAGCAGGACACTTAAAACGTAAGAAGTATTCAATTTCACGGTTAGCATATATATTTTATGTCCAATGAGTAATAAAAAAGCGAAATTTTATCAAGTCGTTATTCCCTTTAATATCTAGGCCCTTAAGAATAACCTCTATTCCCTAAAATATGGTGGTCAGCTAAAATAGTTACATGCGCACGCTGACCTTAGACCTTTTGTGCTATTGAAAAGCAACCAACAACCCCTAACAAATACGATGAGCATCCTTTTCAGATGGACATGGGAAGACCCCCCCCCCTCCCCGGGAATTCACCGTTTGTAATGATAACGTTTTTTGGATTTCCCGGGAATTAGTAAAAGTAGCGAAAGCCTGGGGAGGCACACACCACGTGACCACGGATTGCGATACATAGTGCGTCAATGCCGGTAAGATCTTTCTTTGCCGACTCTCGTTGAACATTCCTTTTCAAGGTGTCAATAAATGTTTTTAAACTCCGTTTTTTTTTTTTTTTGGGGGGGGGGGGTATAGCAGGACACTTAAAACGTAAGAAGTATTCAATTTCACGGTTAGCATATATATTTTATGTCCAATGAGTAATAAAAAAGCGAAATTTTATCAAGTCGTTATTCCCTTTAATATCTAGGCCCTTAAGAATAACCTCTATTCCCTAAAATATGGTGGTCAGCTAAAATAGTTACATGCGCACGCTGACCTTAGACCTTTTGTGCTATTGAAAAGCAACCAACAACCCCTAACAAATACGATGAGCATCCTTTTCAGATGGACATGGGAAGACCCCCCCCCTCCCCGGGAATTCACCGTTTGCAATGATAACGTTTTTTTGGATTTCCCGGGAATTAGTAAAAGTAGCGAAAGCCTGGGGAGGCACACACCACGTGACCACGGATTGCGATACATAGTGCGTCAATGCCGGTAAGATCTTTCTTTGCCGACTCTCGTTGAACATTCCTTTTCAAGGTGTCAATAAATGTTGTTAAACTCCGTTTTTTTTTTGGGGGGGGGGTATAGCAGGACACTTAAAACGTAAGAAGTATTCAATTTCACGGTTAGCATATATATTTTATGTCCAATGAGTAATAAAAAAGCGAAATTTTATCAAGTCGTTATTCCCTTTAATATCTAGGCCCTTAAGAATAACCTCTATTCCCTAAAATATGGTGGTCAGCTAAAATAGTTACATGCGCACGCTGACCTTAGACCTTTTGTGCTATTGAAAAGCAACCAACAACCCCTAACAAATACGATGAGCATCCTTTTCAGATGGACATGGGAAGACCCCCCCCCCTCCCCGGGAATTCACCGTTTGTAATGATAACGTTTTTTGGATTTCCCGGGAATTAGTAAAAGTAGCGAAAGCCTGGGGAGGCACACACCACGTGACCACGGATTGCGATACATAGTGCGTCAATGCCGGTAAGATCTTTCTTTGCCGACTCTCGTTGAACATTCCTTTTCAAGGTGTCAATAAATGTTTTTAAACTCCGTTTTTTTTTTTTGGGGGGGGGGGGGTATAGCAGGACACTTAAAACGTAAGAAGTATTCAATTTCACGGTTAGCATATATATTTTATGTCCAATGAGTAATAAAAAAGCGAAATTTTATCAAGTCGTTATTCCCTTTAATATCTAGGCCCTTAAGAATAACCTCTATTCCCTAAAATATGGTGGTCAGCTAAAATAGTTACATGCGCACGCTGACCTTAGACCTTTTGTGCTATTGAAAAGCAACCAACTAAAGCGGCAGTATCAAGCATTCTCTACCCTTCGAAAGCGATGTCCCGTATCGATTTCTGAGAAGGGGGAAAATTTGCCAAAAATGCCGTAAACACGGGTTATGCGGGTTATGCGAACTCCGTGTTTTAGGGGTTTTCGTACCGGAAAAACAATCAAAAGCATACAGGTAGGCAAGTAGGCGACAAGCATTACAACTAGCGAGTTGGCTGTACTCGCTAGCCGATACTTGTATAATCGACGTCTCGGATTGGCTAGTTTTAAAATTGTACGCTTTTTTTCCGGTCTTGCGAATTGAGAAAAAATTCAGAAAAGCAAACGTTTAGCTTGTTTTATTGAGAACTAACGCAACCAACCAAACCAATTTCATTAACAGCGCTATGCTAGAAAATACCCAGGTTAAGTCTTATAACATAAAAATATTATGACGCAAAAATGGAGAGTATGCGTGATGAGAGGCACTTCCTCGTACTTGACCCTTTTCGCTCTATAGAGTTTCGTGGTCGACAACAAATTATAACGGGAAAAGGAGTTAACTCCTGTTCCGTTACCGCATCTCTGTCGGTACCCATTCGACATCTCTAGCGCTAAAACAGACAATAATTATTCCACGTTCACATCCTGTGAAAAATCCATTAAAGAAAACGCTTAGCTTGTCTTATTCAGAACTACGTATCTAAACCAACTCCACGAGCAGCCCCATGCGAATAGCAACTTTATTTTCGCAGTTGAGCGTGTTGGCAATAGTAATGCTGTACTATTTGCCGGCGCAATCATATAGCCTAGAATTCGACATGTTCGAGTTTGCAAGTGAGGAGCTAAATCCAGTATCAGAAAAAGTTGAAAGGAATCTTCACAAGGCATCAGGCGGTGGGCCGAGCCTTGGAGCCCCTGGGGGCAGACCAAGAATTAGGCCAGAAATTAGACCTGGAGCTAGGCCTGGGGCGAGGCCTGGTGCTAGACCGAGAGTCCGGCCTGGTGATGCGAGCCTCCGCAATAATAAATACGTCAGCGCTTTTCTACAAGTCAATAAAGGTAAGTCATACACCAACAGTTATACAATCCTTGAGTGTATAGACACTCTGACTGGTGGGATTAGTCTCTTTCATAACGCTATGAAGTATTGCATATTGTATTGCATAACAACCCCCCTGGGGGATTATACTCGTCTGAGGGCTGTATAAAAGCAATTTACATTCTTTGGACAAGTAATGGCTGCTTGAATAACATTTTTATAAAACAAAACGGGCCATGAACACAGTAATATTTAATGCCATAGACAATGGTCAATGTTTCATACAAACGCAAAAATCCCTCCAATAAAAAGCCCCCCCCCCCCCCCGAATATAAGCCCCCCCAAAAAGGGCCTTTGAAAAGTATAAGCCCCGGGGCTTATTATCGGAATTCTACGGTAAGTAGTGACTAGTGACCATGATATCATGGTGAACTTGAAGATGTATACACTTCTCAATTATAAATAATGTTTGAAAACCTTATAAATCTTCATTACGCGATGGTTAGGCCCTGTCTTCAGTGACAAATCAATAAATATGCCATCTTTCTAACATCCATAGGTGTAATATATTTCCCATTAAATAAGAACCTAAATCTTAGAACCTGCGATGGTATATAATAAAAATCCAATAAATGTCAACAAATAACATCATTATGTATCATATAGCCATGGCGGAGGCACGAAGCCAACGGTTATCTTTCAACCCCACGTTTCTGAAGACCGTAACCAAACTGGCAGTGGACGCAAATGAAATGGAGAAAGCGCGCAATGCCTTGGGCTTTGGTATGTACGAAGATTTCAAGAAATACCAGGCCTGTATGAAAAAAGCAGGAAAATCTAAATGCCAACAAATAAAAAAGAATGGAATCGCTGCACAGGTAAGCTCGTAAATATTAAACAGTTTTTTGTGGTAACAAATGTCGAAATAATGATATTAAAGTCACTGATGATTAAAGTCATTGATGTGTGGTTGTCTTGTGACACATACTTGCTAGATATCAAGAGACCAAGATGTAAGAGAACAAATCCCCGTGGCCCATGATGTCGTCCTAGAAAGCTATTTTTAGATTGCGCGAGCTTGTCAATCATAGCATCCATTCATGGTTCGTCGCGCCATATTTGGTTATGGGCACCTCGCGAGCTTGCACATTTTCACAACAAACTTTTTTCCTCTTTTTTCCTCTGCACTTCTTTACTTCGTTCGCTACCTGTTTTTATACTTTTAGCTGCTACTCAAGGCTCATGCTACTCGTAGGGTGGTGTCCTGGTATCTGTTTAGTTATAGCGGAGGCAGCGCGGCCGCAGGCCGCGCGCGAAGCTCCATAGGTATAGAGAAATGGTCTATAACTATGCGACTCAGTTTTTTTGGTCATTGCGCGGGTACCCTGTGGTGTCGCCACATACTTAATAAAAACCCGAAAGTTGCATCAAAACTTACAATTATTTAGTTTTTAGTGATTTTGTATTTACACTCACGGGAACCCTGCGTCTAATTTTTCCCGCGATTTGCTCTTCTAACTCGCGGCCGACACGGTGAATAGATAAAGTTTTTGCATTTTTTTCGTCGTGGCTAAAGCCAAGAAAGAAATTCGACATATCTTAACACTTTTATAATAAAAAGACGTACAAACGATGGATGGAAGGACAAAGGATGGGTTTGGAAAAAGAAGGTAAGTAAGACGTCAATTTTATAAACTTCGTCGGAGCTATAAAAACTCTTGTGTTGATATATTTCTAGCACTCAAACAGTTAAAAGCCATGATGGGATGTTGATGTTTTATTATACCTAGTTTCTAACTAGTAATTTAGCTAGTTTGTTCATACATTATCACATAAAAAGGATAGGAATTGTGCGATTGATTGTTCGTAAAAAGATCTGGTCAACATTTTCATACAACATCTCAAAACTCACATCTCTTCAATTTTCATAGAAAACTAAAGACAGCTTTTTGTTGGGCGCATTTAGTTCGAAACCTATAGTTTTTCTCTACAGCTTTGGCTCATTAGCCCCTAAAAACAGACTTCATATATTAATTTTCTGTTCAAGGTTCTATTTTAAAGGTTACTTGGAATTATTTTAGGTTTATCAATTAGGTTTTGTGCAGCAATACATTTATATCTTAAGTATTTTTCCGTAGCGTTTTGTCACTGTTCTCCAATTTTTTTCAGGCGAATCCCAACTCAAGCAAGCTGCCAGCTTTAAAGACATGATGCTAGGGCAGGATGTATTCATTAATACAGCTAAGTAACAAAAAGATAGATAATGGTTACAAATGAAAACTTGTAAAAAAAAAATGAACCAGGCTAATAAAATAAACTAAAAGTAGTCAGAAACTTTGAAAACAAGTTAGAGTGGTTTATTTCATTCACCCTTTGACAAAGTGGCTGGTACAAAACACTGACCAAACATTGGCCCTTATTGCAAATGGACTGAATGGGTTTTCTAGTAAAAAAAATAAATAAAATAAGCTGATATGAATATAGCTCGATACTTAGGAATCTGAGATGATATTTGCAAAAATCAACAGCAATGTACCATTTGACCTTTCATGCAATTATTTCAAAGAAAATTTAGCACTGTACATGGAAGTGATGTGAAATGAAAATATAGCTACCTTTTTTTTAACAAACCGCATCTTTCTGTAATGCCAAGCCCTATTTTATGTTTTAACACAAAAATACCAGGTGTACATACCCTTGAAACCATGATGCCTCAATATGAGGGTCTAGTCGGTCCATGGACCTCCTCATTGAGGGTCAGTGCTTTGTACGATCCACCCAAGACAAAGTATCAATTCATAGAGTATTAGCTAAAAAAAAACAGTAAAGAAGGTTGATAAAACTGTTTATTTCTACCAAATAACTTATTACCCCTCAACTGAGAGAAAATTATAAAAATCAAGAAAATCTTGTAGTAGTGCAATGTGAAACGAAGAAAGGGAATTTGGACAGTGTAGGCAAGTATGGAGCACATTTACTGGCAAAAACGATATGCTAATGTATAGAAACGCATTGTGTGCTGATATGGTTTTAAATGTTAAAGAGAATAAAAAAGCACCCATTTTACTGTAAAAACTCATTTTCAATTCTTCAATGTTCCCTATTGGATGATACTTCCATATACACCCAACAAGTTTTTTCGGGTTAAACAACAATAAAATTATACATACACACATATTCCACTCTACACCTGTGCATCAAGCACTTTTCTATGAACGGCTTCACTCACACATTACATATATACATTCATATATAGGTATTATAATATGGCTTAAATTGATTGCATGCTGGCTCCGCTTTTAGGCAGTGCCTAAATCTATATATTCTAATTATTTTTAAGTTATCTATTAATGTTATCAAATAATTGAACGGAAGACGGTGAATTTGGAGTTCATTCAAGTTGTGCATCGGGCTGACTCCTAAAAAGTTCTTTTTCTCTGCAATTCGGTGAGATGGAATACCTAGGCATTCTCAGTCTATGTTATGTATTTTAATACAAGAAGGCCTTTAATTTTCTTTGATTTACAATATTTTCTAGATGAATGAACTTCAATTCTTCAGGCAAATGTTCAGAATTCATGTCACTCAAGAAACCCTTGTCACTGGAATACGATTTACTTCATTTAAAGACTTGAAATCTTTTATTTGTGAAATACCTGTTTACATAACCACAACATCGGTGTGAATATAATGGTATTAAGTTTTGGATGTATCTTTTTCATTAAAAGGGAATTGGAAGAGAATTGTGTGTTGTAAACACAGATTTCTGATTGATTATTGTTTTATATTGCGAATCAGCTGTAAAAACGTTTACTGGGGCCGTCCACATTAACACGGATTCGTTTGAATCCGTATACTTTTTGATAAGTTTAGGCCTTCCGTCCACACTAACACGCGCGCTGGATCCAGCGAATCCGAATACTTTTTAAAACGCCGTCGAAAGTGAATCAAAATGAATCCAAATACTTTGGTCCGTAGTGTGGACGGTCGAATCCGTATGAAAATGAAAACGATGGCGTCATATCGCAGGCGTGCGCTGCTTTGAGCATGCGCATATCAAAAAAATGACGTTACCCTGTACCTTTCAAACGTTTGAATCCGTGTTAGTGTAGACGGCTGGATCCAGGCGAACACGATGCGGAAACGATAGTGTGAAATCGAATCAAGTGATGCGTTTTCGGTGAAACGAATCCGGATACTTTTGAATCGATGTTAGTGTGGACGACCCCTTAAGAGCTGTCTCATGTAACAATCGTTTGGAAAAGGGGAATGGAAGGGAAATGGGAAAAGTGAATGGGATGGAGGGAGTTCCGCTAGATAATCAATCAACGCTAGCAGACTTCTCTTTTTTGCTGTATGACAAGTTTAAGCCACGTGATTTATTGCTTTTAAACTATATTGGTTTTATTTCTTTTCACCAGATTCGCTCATTAATCGGGGACAAGAACTACAATGACCTGATGGCTGTGAAGGGCGATGTGGACTTGATATTTACGATTGATACTACGGGCAGTATGCGCGAAGAGATTAACGCCGCTAAACGAATCATTGAGTCCATTGCGCGCTACGACCGTGAGAAGCCCGTCAGGTACACCCTTTCACCATTCAATGACCCCCACACGGGTCCTGTGAGGACATACAGCGACAGGAGTCAGTTCCTGAGGGCGCTGGACAATCTGCGAGCCACCGGTGGAGGGGACTGCAAGGAGATGACCTTCCACGGGATTTACAACGCCATTGTAGAGACCAAACCTCCAGAACATTCACCCATGTTCGTATTCACAGACGCCGGGCCGAAGGACGAGAACGCTGCGGATATTAACAAAGACGAAGCCATTGGAAAATCACTGGATCATCAAGTGCCTGTCAGCTTTTTCTACAGTAGCAGTCCCGGTGGCTGTAGAAACCCGAGCACGTTCGACTCCTTCAAGGAGATTGTAGAAGCACTAGATGGCATGTCGATGCATTTCGGCGCGGATAGTTCACAGCTTCAGCAGATGGGCGAGATCGTCAAGTCGGCATTGGTCGGAATGGTTACGGTCAAAGCCAGTCGTGTCAAAGTGTCCGTTGGTTCTAGACGCCCAAAATTATCGGGCGGCGGTCTGCCATCGGGTGGAGGTTTTCCATGCATTCGAAGTCACAGCAAGGGGTCCCGTGGATTTGAACCCCGATTCGAACCTCGTAGGAAATTACCGGAAATTCCTTGCGAGCGCGAGCGACTCAAGAGGTCCGCACATATAGAATCATCACCAAGAATTAGAAAATACCCAATCCCAGTAGATGATTCTATCGAAAACCTTATTGTCATAGTTAGCGTGGAAGCGGACGTCCCCTATGTAGTATTACGCGAGCCGCTAGGCCGGGGAATTCCACAGACACACTCTCTTGTGAAGACCGCTATTTGGGTGATCAAGAGGCCAAGGAGAGGCGTGTGGACTCTAATCGTTCCTAATTCAGCAGGAAGTCACAGCTTCAAAGTCTCAGCAAGTAGCAATGTCAACATAGACTTTGGTAACTACCTAATCAGACGTTTGCCTGGCAGTCGTGTGGAGATTCCTATTTCAGAGCCTTTAACTGGTGAGTTATAAATAGTAACTGGGTCACGTGAATATCCCGTGAACATATGTAAGTACATAGGCAACACTAAGTGTGAAACAGACCGGACCTTTTTCTCCATGCTACGTTAAATATTGACCCCTCACATATTTAAAAAAAAAAAAAAAAAAAAAAATGACACACACGCTCACGATAAACCCCTGATTGTTTCCACTGACTTCCATTACAACTGTGTTCCAGCTTAGTTGAAATACACGCTAATATCAATAAATTGTTTTCTTGACACTCAGGTGAGCCCATAATCGCTAAACTTTTGATTCCTAAGCTGAAAAATCGCCTACAGGCCAGCAGTCTTCTTCTCGACGCGCTAGACATGTCTGGTCAAGTGGTCGGGACCTCCTCAGTCTCTGGGATAACAGCTACATTCCGAAGACCTCCCAGCGTGCCCTTCAAGCTTCGACTTCGTGGAACCACTGTGGGTGGCTTCCGCTTCGAGCGAATCTCGCGAAAGATCATCACAGCAAAGTCCGCTATTATCAGAATGGTCTACAACAAGAACTATTATACGCTACCAAGAGGCAAGCGCTCATATGCCCGGTTCGCCATTCACAACAATGGCGCCTCGGATACCTTCAGGGTCAACCTTGCTTTCTCATCACGTGGTATTCAAATCATCAGGCCCCCAAGGCCTTCTGGGTATCACGTGCGATCGCGAGGTCAGCGGTATGTTTCCACCGCGCTGTTCGTCCCCACGTCTATGCGAAAGGGAACCTTTATCAAGATGTCTGTTACAGCGCGCGGGACCCGAAGTGGGGTAACGGCAAAATTTTCTGCGCAACTGATGGTTATGTGAAAGCTATGCTGCTAGATAACTAAACGCTTTACAAAAATAACAAAAAAAAACCTCTTTTTGGAGCTAGAAGTAAACGTTTTCGCATCATATTATTTTAAATAAATATTGAAATTGCAAAATTTTTTTATGAATCTCCTACAAAAAGAATAATTTTACTCTGTAGTAAGGGCAACTTTTATCAATAAAATAAAAACTCACTTGTCATCTGCTGAAGTCATATCGTCTAATGAGTCAAGCGTATCCAAATCTGCTAAACTCCGGGTAGCCGAGCCTCGATCAGAAGGCTTTTGCTGTGGGTAGAAATCACATGAGTAATAGGGGTTATTTGCCGGGTGGGAGGTCCGTATCGTGAAATACCGTGTCCGAGGTCTTGAAAATACTAACCGAGGCCAGCTAAAACATACTTTGAGCGCAAAAATATCAATTCTCAGACCTAGGGCATATAAGGGCATATATAGGAATCTCCGGACCGCTCTATTAGCCAATCAGAATGCAGGATTCGTTACCGTTTACGGCTAAAAAAAAATAAACAGACTTATCAGACTTCTCTTTATCATAAGCAAAAACGAAAAGTTAAGAGTCTTATGATATACAACTCTACAGCAGGATTTTTTTTTCAAATCTAAAACTTGTGACCCAAACTAAGGGTTGGAACTCTATGATACAGACCCAGCATTTTTTGTGTTTTACCTTGAATAGCCTGCATCCATTGCTCACGAAAAACTACATATCCACTGGGGATGGCCCAGTATATCATTACCTGAGTTGGTGACGGTTTCCAGCCAATAAAATATAGAATCTGGAAGGTTGCTGGTATTCCTCCCTCCTCTAAGCCATACATCTCTTCAACATAAAAAAAACACACAAGAAATCATTTTTTCTAATAGCCACAGAGAATAAAATATATCATCTACTTTTCACTCCCACACATACACACCTTTGTAAATAGCAGTTGCTGCTTGTAAAGTGTCACGGTGTAGAATGTTTTTTCTAGTCCTTGAAGCACCATTCTCACCCATACCTGAAAATCATTGTTGATCAAAATGATAAGCATACACTCTTAAAGTATTTCACAGTAAGCATGAAACTGTAGAAACTAGTTCATTTTTTCATACCTTTTAGATCATGCATCAGTTCAAACATACTTGGGTAACCCACACTTATTTCATCTGAATCCTGGCGTGAAAAAAACAATGTATACATCTATTTGAAATAGGAAATTATATGCAAGGTTGTAATCCCAGGGCCGTAGCAGGGGGTGGGGCACTGGGGGCACGTGCCCCCTAATATTTCCAAAAATTGAAAGAAAATGACCATTAGGGGGCGTGGCTGTGCCCCCCATAGTTTTCTTTATGTTTTTGTATTGTGACACCCCAATAATTCGAGGCCTGCTGCCAGACAGGAATACACCCTTTCAAAGAGGGCGGGTGCTACGAATTTTCTTTTGATAGTCTCCCTAGAAAATTTTGGAATATCTGACTCTCAGGAGGCCCGAAAATTGATCAGAAAACCTGTTAAAAAAATTAGGCCTCTCCTAATCCTTGTACTAAAAAATTGTGGCCCCCCAATATGCAGGGGCGGATACAGGGGAGGGGGATTGGGTGGATAGCCACCCCCTGTTTGAGTTTAAAAAAATCAAAAGTTACTTTGTTTGAAGAAAATAAATGTCTGAGGGACAGGAGGTACTGTCCATGTGCCTTCCCCTGCTTGACTTTGTAGTGACCTACCAAGAACCACTGGATCAGCTATAAGCCGTCTATCTGGCCATCATCCACCCCCTATTTTGAAATCCTGGATCCGCCCCTGACATGGTAGCTCCCCCCCCCTGCTAAATAATGACTGCACCCTTACAAAGTTGTAACACTTACAATGGTAGTGAGACTGTAGCCAGCCCTTGTCAGTAAATTCCCAATATCTCGCATCTCAGTAAAAGGAGAAACATGAGCAGCAAAACCCTGAAAATATTCAACAATCTCACAACAAATAAAAAATCACTTAATACCAAAAGTGAAGTCCCCTTACTCCTTCTCTTTCCATTTCTGCAATCTGGAGAGCACAACGTAGCTCAAACAGCGTGTCGCCTGAAAACATGGCTCCAACAAAGGCTCCATCTGGTTTCAAACATGATAATACCTGCAAAAATTACAAGAAATTCTAGGAGGTGCTTCAGGGTCATCAGACCAAAAGATCTTAGTGTTTTGGCTGGTGGGAACACCTGGTCAAAAACAATTTAGACTGTTTTTTTCTAATTTTCCCAAGAAGCAAGTTCAACAGAACACCACTAATGTTACATCCTTCTTTTTTTACAATTTAGACAAAACAATCTTTGTAACTTGAACTGTTGAAAATCATCGTTTTAAATTGCCTTATTTTCAACTTGCTCTCAGACAAAATTGGCTTTGTTTCCTTCCTGTGGTGTGGCACAGGGAACAGCAGAAAACATTATTGGGTAATTTTTAAAGACTATGAGAAATACATGCCTCCATAACCAATTTTAGAATTTTTTTGTCTGCGCAAAAGTGTGACAACTGACCTGGTGAAAGGTTCCAGGAAGATCATTAACCCAGTGCAAACTAGATATAAAACCAAAAAGAATCATCAAGTAGGGGCAGTAAATTTCTTAAACAGCAGCCAGAATGTTATTAATTCATACCTGACAATTTGCTGGACCTAGAAAATCTAGAAATTGACTTTCGTTTTTCTTTTTCTATTTTTTTTTTGTCTAAACAGGGAGACTCCTTGCTTCCAATCTTATATTTTAAAAATTTTGTGAAAAAGAAAATATGTATCAAGTCAACTTTAACTATGCAACATATTGAGTAGGACTCATTTAGTGCACTTTACTAGCTGTGCTATATCAATTTGCTAATATTTGCTAGGGTGGTGTCTTAATCTAATCTGAAATCTAATCTGAAAAGAAAACATTACTACAACTTCTCACAAGCAATGCCACAGTAGCTGATGTTTTGAGCTGTTTTTAAGGGGGTTAATATACTACCGTATGTTACCCCACAAAAAAGAAGTGTTTTTGAAATATAATGGCACCCTGGTTATACAGCCGAGCACAAAGAAACATAGTCTACTTAGCAACCTGTCTTAGTGTCACACATATGCCTTCCCTACAAGTGGCTGATGTAAACCAAACCACATTTCCTTCCCATTGTTTGAGATTGTTTGAAAAGGCAATGAGCCAATCAGTTAAAACTCAGAATAAGGTGAATAGATTGTGAGGTCAGCATGACAGAGTTATCAGGAAACCAGCACTAGTATCTTAAATTCATAACCAGTAGAGATATCTCTATTTGTAATGTCATGGAATAATCACGAAAATAAAAACCCATAGGAAAACTTAGATCATGAGATGTGTTTATGTCAATTGCAGGTGAACACATTCAGAACAAAACAAGCAGAAAGAGAACCCTTTCCACTCTCAAAGCTTGTATGAAGTTGCACCATAACTACTCCTGGAGCTCCATAAACCAGTACTCCCAGCTCTGTATTACTTTTCATCTGTCAAACAGAAGGCCAAATAAATCACATTGATGTCAAGGCTTGCAGGGAAATTTTCCCTGGTTTTGGAGGATTACCAAAGGGATCACAACAATAACAATGTGTCCTGCCCTTGAGCTAATAATAGCTAAGCAAAAACAGCTGGTAAAGCTTTGGAAATAATGGATCTTACAAACCCTGTAGGCAAATAAACTCCCTGATATTTGACATTCTTTGATGGCTGGCTTCTGATGGTTGTACAAAGAAAACATCAACTTAGATGCAACAATTTTGGATATTTTCACCAACAGATGCCATGCTAACTCACACTAAGACAATAGATAACAAACTGTTTCAGGATTCTAAAACAAGATTCTGATTGATTGCAGGCCCGTTGCCAGGGGGGTTCAGAAGAACCACTCACTCAACTGGAAGGTCTGCTCTAATGAAGGAACACTGAGTACCACTGTGAGCTAAGACAAGCTACCTAAGAGAAAATGGTCCACTAAATGGGTAAACGAACCCCCTGGCTACAAGCCTGGGTCAATTATGTGGTTCGGTTTAAAGCACCCACTTGTGGGAAAGGCATGCATAACACTAAGAGTTGTTAGCAGACTGAAAGAAACAAAGACTAATTAGACATTATGGAAGGATTATCACAAACCTCAAGCTGCTAACAACCAGGTCAAATGTGTTTTTTTCAAACGGGAGGAATTCTTCATCCCCATGGACCTTCAATAATTGCACTTCATTCTCCTGGCATTGCTTCTGATAGGAAAGATAAGTGAATACATTGGACATAAATTTAACTAATATTGCAATGATATTGGATTGCAATGATTCATGCAATTAGCAAACATATAAAATATATAAAATACCAGCATTTTTTCTGCAGAATCAAGAAGAACAAGCTTTCCAATTTGATCCTGAAACAATTTAAAGCAAGAACTAAATAGAACAAGAAACCAAACAGGTGCAACTTTTCTTGGCATTGGACATAAAAGTCTTTAAGAAAGACTCACCTTTGATAAATGCTTGTTCAGATGTCCTCTTCCACACCCTAAATCCATAGCCATGGGGAAGTGCCTAGAAAAAAGCTATAGTCACACAATGAAGCAAACAGATGGTCAGACAGTCAGTCAGAAAGAAAAAAAAAAGGTAGATGAATTGTTTTGTGGCACTGACAGATGTCACATTCACGAAAAATTGAAAACTTTACCTTCCAAACCCTGCAGTCTTTGTTACTTTTAGTGTACTTTTGTAAGGATTGAAAATACATTTACTAGAAAAGATTGACAACCAAATTTCTTGAATTTGAATCAAGATATTTTGTATCTTTCGCTTCAAGTGAACCAGCAAGGATTGTGTGAATAACGAATCCTGTGGTATGTCCTCTGATTTACTATAGCTAAAAACCAATCAGAATGTGAGATTATGCACAAGTGTTGTAGATTTTATTGTTAAGTTGTTATTAGAGAGCTTAAGCAAGTCAACACGGACAGCATAAAAAATGGTACGTGTGCTCACAAATTGCTGAAAAACGGCGTTGACGTCCGTGACCGCACAGGTAAAACGTAAAAATAGGGAAAATGCTGTTCTAGATTTCCTGTCACTGACGTCAACGCCGAGCGCGCGCGCCGTTTTTGATGCCGTTCGTGTTGACTTGCTTAAGCTCTCTTTTATGACAGACAGACGGACGGGAGGGAGGACAGACGGACGGACGGACAGACAGAGGTATGGACAGACAGACGGACAGATGAATGATGGACAGACTGCAGACAGAGGGATGGACAGACTAGCAGACAAAATAAAGGATAGGCAAACAGATTGACGGACAGACCTTGCAATATCCCCGATTCTATCAGCTAAACGATGTGCAACCTGTCCAAAAAACGAATTCGGCTTAGTCTGAGTTTCTTTAAAAACATGGAAGTAATATAACACAGACAGCTTGCCTCATCCTTGAGGTAGTCATATACATGTACGTCATCTGCCATTGCGGCTCTGTTCCTCTGACGTCGTTTGGCTTTACGATCGAATACATCGATACTCGTGCTCCCAGAAAGCGAACGGTTTGAGTTCAGTGACCTCCTCCATAGCACACGACCAAAACCAACTCGCATGCACAACATGATTAGAGAAAGCTAAACCCAATGATTGAATTTATACTCATCCGACGATAGAGTACGATAACAGCGGATCATTTTGATTAAAAAGATGCATAAATTCTAGTCTTGTAGGCCGCCATATTGAACTCTTGGAAGCATGGGCTCTACTGAGTAATCTATGATATAGGAACTTAGGAACAGGGGAGGGATGGTGTTTCTTAGTTGCAGCCTGTGTGACTCCGACCGCTGGGGGCTGCGAAGGAGACTAGGTGTTTCTTAATCTGTTATTATTTATTAATTTCGCAAATTTACAGTGTATGTTTTTATACAAAAAAACTTAGATTTATATTCAAGGTTGAAAAGTATCAGAATTAGAGAAAGGACGTAACAATCGGCGGTAAAAACAAGAACCCAATTTAATCTTCCCGTCCCCTCCCCTATACACATATTATTAGTATTGTGTGGTCGAAAGAAAACTGGGGCGAGACAAAAATCAAGTTGTGGCGGGAAAAGTAAACGGGATATCCTCGTTTCTACCGTTGTTTATCGCCTTTATCGGCTTAGGATAGACTTGTAATTGAAGATCGGTCAATGTTGAGAAGAACCGAAGATGTTTTCCGCTAAAATTAACGAAATACGGGCGTACATGAAGGAACGCACCAATGGCAAATGTAACCCTCACTGGAACTGGCTGGCGGTGAAACTGATGTGGCTTCTGTCAAAATACCCCTCAGGAATCACAAAAGCGATTATCCTGGCAGAGATACAAAACTCATGGATCAACTTTAGCCAACTACAAGGCTACAGCGAACGCTTCAAGACGAGGAAAGTCACAGTCGATTCGGTTTTGGAGAGTA
Source organism: Nematostella vectensis (assembly GCF_932526225.1). NCBI lineage: Eukaryota > Metazoa > Cnidaria > Anthozoa > Actiniaria > Edwardsiidae > Nematostella > Nematostella vectensis. Next base: position 12,692,942 of record NC_064035.1, on the reverse strand, counting down.
AGTTCCTTAGGCCTGACGCCATATTGGAAGTTAAGGTAGAGGAAGTCAAATGTATTCCAGGCACGCAAACCAAGCTAGCAATCCTGAAAAACTTGTCCGAGGGAAGGCATGCCATCGAAATGTACCTGCACCAGAAACTTACCCAGATAGAAGCCAGCTTGTCGAAGTACACTCTTAGATTCACCAGCTGTCGCTTGTGGAGAGCAACTGATGCGAAGAATCTGAGAGTACTGCCTTCAGATAATGCTGTGGTTTTGCTTGATAAAAGTGGCCTTGATCAATTAAGCCTGGGAATAGAAAGCGTGCAGTTGACAGAAGTGGAGCGGCCTCAGTATGGTGACAACATCAGAGTGATCGTATCTGACATTGGCAAAGAAGAAATTGTTCACCTACCAAATGGGGAATCGTGTGTTAAACTATGTGTGACAGTTGTGAACATAGATGATGTCCATGCCAGACTATGCCTGTGGGACGAGCAGGTCCCTCTCATACATTTATTCAACGAAGGTGATACTCTCTTAATTCACCAGCCATTTCTAGTACCTGACGCTAGTGAGGGTTACACTATAGAATATGGACCAGCAACTATCATATATTGTTATCCACACAATGTGGACAGAGAAATCATACCCAGTCAAATTTCTGAAAGCACTCCAATATATGTAACCAAGGATAACCAAGGATTTCTGGACTATTCTACGTACCCAGAGAGAATCATGGTTGGTGATATCAGGTCAAGAATGTTACATGTAACGCTATATGGTGCTATTGTACATGTCACACCCAAGGAAATAACAGATGTTACAAATGAGCAAGCACATGTATTTTCAATGACTGTTAGAGATGAAACAGGGGATTGCAATATTTTTGTTTGCGATCACACAAGAGAGTTCCATGAAACAATGTATCCTGGGCAGTGTGTTATTTTGGAAGAACTACATTCCTCAGGTACTATAAAATATTTCCCCTCTTGTTGAAAGTTGTTTTTTGGAGGTTATAGAATATGGAGATAAATGATTTCTTCCCCTGTTTCCACAAACATTTGCTGGTCACCTAGTTTTTATACCACTTGTCTGTAGTCATACTATGATATTGTTTCAGTCCCTGTTATCTAGGAAAGGCAAGCGTTTTGATTTTTCTTTGTCAATCTACCACCAGTGTAAATATTTTGCCCAATAAAAAAAGTGTATAAAAAGAAGGTCCTCTGTTAGGGTGACTGGTTCAATGACTCACAAAAGAAAGAGACTAAGATAATGATAAAAAAAATATCCCGGTCTTTTTTATTGTCAGTGAAACAGACATTAGATATCCTAAAAATTTCCCATAAAATATTTAACTCTCCATTTTGAGATACCTTCATCCAACTGAGACCCTGGTTATTAGAATAGCTATCCAGAGTGTACTCATTTCAATTCACTTTGTTACATTCCAGGGCAAGGAAGCCAGCTTTATCTGAACACCAAGAATGGGGGGAAGATTTGGAATGCCAGCTCTCTCTCTGGTTGGGTGGCCACTAATTATCTGGCAAGCACCCCTACAGATGTAGCACAGGCAAGCAAATATCAGCACTGTGTGTGCCAAGGAGTTGTTGTCAAAGTTATTGGGAAGTCCACTATTCCAGGCTCTGTTTCATATGTTTCAAAGGTCCATTCCTCCTGCTTGAGAGAGGCTGTGAGCAGTGGAAGAGAACTCTTCTGCAAGCACTGCAACATCCATCACCTGACTGAATACAACTCAACAAACTCTACAAAGGTTATTTACATTTTGCTGATATTTAAGCTGCATAGCAGTGGGTTTCTGCACATGCTATGATTTATTTGATAGAAAAGAGTGACAGGGTTTCAGTTAATATTGCATCCCCAGGTTGAATTACTCTTCATTTTATGGCCCTCATTTTTCTTATTAACTTGTTAGCCTGTTTGAATTTGGGTTAATAACAAAGCTAAATGAATGGATTAAATGTATAAATGGCTACATATTGAGTGTGTATTTATATATTAAAGGCATGGACTGTATGTTCAGTACCATGCCTTTAAGATTATGGATGTGTTCAAAACCAATTCTGACATGACTGAATCGTTTTTCAGTCCAAACCAGAGAGAACTTGGCACTGGCAATACACCTTATCACTTCAAATTCATGACAACACTGGCAGCTTGCAAGCAAGGCTGACAGAGCAAACAGCCCAACAGATGCTTCAAATGCAGGCAGCTCAATTTGCAATACATCTGACATCATTCACAAACCAGGCCTTGGAGTCGGTTCTAGCACAGGAATACATGTTTGGGCTGGCTTACTTAAATGAAGAGTTTCAAATTAACTCTGTGTCAATGAAAACATAGGTTTGTTTTTTTGATAAGGTAATATGTCTCACCAATAACTCAAGAAAATGGTTCTTTGTTGTTATTCTTAAATGGTTTTGGTTTTCAAACATGTGAAGGATGAGGTTCTGAAAGCTGATCTAGTGTTAATTATTCTTTGCACAACACAGGAACACTGGATTTGCACACATCATATAATGTATAACCCCAAGTAATAGCTGGATAGCAGTCTAGGTTCTTTTTAAGAAAGACATGTAAAATAAACAAAATCAGAAAAGTAAATGGATTTTATTTTGTTATCATGATTTATTTTATCATTCTACATATACCAATGCTCAATTTCTTAATTTATCCTTAATTACTTTAACAATCTCTGGGAAAGTATCTTGCTGATTGAAGTGTCCTTTGTTATCAAACTGATGAAATTCTGATTTGGTTCCCTCAGCAACTTGCTTTTGCTCCCCAAAATCAATCAATGGATCATCCTTTGAACCAAACTGGACAATCCAGTTTGTGTTCTTTTTTATGCTTTCCCACTCCCATGGCCGGTTGTAGTACCCTGGAAATAAAATGAAAAAAAGAAGTCATATCCATAAGTGTCCTTTTATCCTTTGGACCACCAGCAGTGTAGATTCAAATCTAAGGTATCCGGTCAAACAAACCGACTTGTCCACAACCAATTCGTCCACAAGAAACCTATAACTGTGAGTTAACTAACATTTTCAAAAGAGAGTATTTTAAGAACTTTGCATGGTTTCTCTGAACACCAATTCGACATAAAAGATTTCATAAAAATTTGTCCTTTAATGCATTACAAACCCCATGTAACTAACACTGAATTAATCTCTGGAATACATAGATAAACGATGGTGTAGTTATTTTTGTGTTATCCCATGACAGCCATCACAATCAAAACAAGCAAATAACAGATAACCACAATGTCTTACCACTTTCAGCCTCCTGAGGATCCCCTAAATCTGTCACGCAAGCAGACACAAGAATGAGGCCCAAAACTGGGAATCTCTCTGCAAACCTGTGCCAAAAATTTATTAGAATAGATCATACCACGTATGAATATTCCGACTGAAGCTTCTGACCTCAAATGAGTTAACTCTTTCTAATGACAAGGATTACACACAGCAAGGAACACAAATAGAAAATAACACAGCCTAAAGCAAGCACATCCAGAAGACCTAAAAAAAACAGTCCAGCATCTTTTCCAGCTTACTATAGACCATTTTCACAATGTTCCACAAAAATGCCACAGACTGGAGGGCCACAGCTGATGGCCTACAAAGTGGAGTTTACAGATAAGGCTACAGAAAAAGATGACAGAGTGCTTCTTTTGCAGATTTTTGTTGCTAGAGTAAAATTCCCCTTTGTCCGCATCATTTTGGATTGGCTATGGCCTGCAACATTGTGAAAACAGTCTATTGTTTACAGTGAGCTTTTTTTGTCTTTTTGAAATTAACTTCTTAATGATGCAGTGGTGTATGATATTCTGGTTATGTGCCATGAGTTGACATCAGCTGCTAAGGAGACACCAATCATAACAGCATCATGCCGATATACCCCCATGGACCCTAAGACATGGATTTGCTTCCTCTCCTTTACCTCATTGCAGCCTCAGCTCCAGAGCTGTGACCAACAATTATAGTGTTCTCATCACAGTTAAGCTGATTTTTCATAAATGGTAGCCAAATGCTTTCTCTTGCTTTTACTGAAAACACAATATGAAAAAAAATTATGAAACTTGTTTGCTTTGTTCAGTGAGTCTCTCTGAAGATTATGGTATTTCTAGGGTAAAGAAGTAATAAGTAATACATTTTTAATATGAATTATGTTAATTCTGTCATTCATCCCCCCCTTCCCATTTCCCATGCCCCCTCCTCCATCTTTCATCCACTCTCCCCCAGTTCTCACCCCTCCCTCATCTTTCCATTGTGTTTCATTCCCGTTCCCATCTTTCGCCTCTCCCTCATCTTTTATCCCCTCTCTGATCTACCATCTTTCATCCCCCACCCCCTAGAGACTATTTTGATCTGTTCACGTTAATAGGTCTGCATCCGCGCCTTGCTATATCATACCTGGATCTGGCATGTTTCTCAGAACACAGTCAATATTTCCCTGTTGGTGTCAAATTCGATAGTAAAGCTTTTATAATTCATATTACCAACACAGGCATAACAAAGAGTATAATACTTTTTTCAATGTACGTCTGAGCCACGGGTACCAACTACTGCCTTCCACATCTCCCAAGCCATTTCCTGGAACGATCACAACTTTGACGGTAGACATGATCTCAGGACGCCATCTTGTGTTTTCCTCCACTGCTCACACAGGGATCCCAAGCTCACACTTTGTGTTATGTTTTTTGCGTACGCGAGTGTCGAGAATTTTTACCTCTTCTACCGCGTGGAGCACGAAATCTCCCCCTAAACTAAGTGCACAAGAGCTTTCTGAACAGTAAACGTCTGCTGATAGCAGGAAAGCCATTTAGCTGCTAAAACATGCAAATGCCGCGCGCTAAATAACAACCTGCACAAACCCAAAACTCCCCCAAAACGGGGGGGGGGGGGGGGGGGTATTAAGGAAAATACTAGGCTTTTCTCTTAGAATTGGTATTCTTTATGGCTTCTGGGGTATTTTTTAGGGCAACAATTTTAATTTTGCAGGTATTTTTTTAGGGGTATTTTTCGAATTTCCCGACGAACATCTCTATTACTTTTACCCTGAAGAACTTGCTACTTAACGATCCCCCCCTCTCTTGAAACTTTTGCTTCGGCCCCCCCTTTTTAAACTTCTGGATCCGCCCCTATGTTTGTTTACTCACCAGCGAGTGATGGTATGGGATGACATAAGAGTTTTTTTTTTCTTCCGGATAAATCACACGAACGTCGTATAATGCAAAACGCGCCATTTTATTCTACTTCACAAATACAGCATCACCATCTTTTAGATGTAACAAATATAGAGTTTTCAAAATCCCGTGCAAAAGATAACAAAGACATTACAGTGTATTAGTAGTAAATTAACTAAAAAGTATTTCAATTGTTTTTGAAAACCACTCCTATCATACACAAACAGAACAAAAGAAACCAGACTCCAACAATTCGATTTTATGTTTTCTTTTTAGAAATCATTCCTGGAGTCATTGAAATGAAATAATAATAAAAAAAAACAAGGTGGCGTACAGGAGCGAATACACAGGTCACCCGATGATATCGAAAAAAGTTGTTGGACTAATATAACACGATTTATAATAATAGACTAAGTTTCTGGTAACTTGGAACACTATCCCCTATAACAATTTCATATTCAATAAATATTTCATGAAAAATTACGCAGTATCCCATAGCCTGTTGGTCAACTTGCAATGATGTTTATTCAGAGAAGTTTATTGCTTAGGGAGGTCAGACCAAACATATCGAAGGGGGAGGGGGATACGCTACTCTCACTTTTATGAATACTATTTAAACCCTTTTAAAAAATCAAGACGACTTCTATAGGTACATTACAAAAAGAAAGATGTTTTGCTTACTCAGAGAACAACCTCCTTTCTAAAGCTACGTTATAACACTTAATTTCCGCGATTTTGAGATATTTCATACAATTTCTTGTAATTCGCAAGAATTTTTAAAAATCGCGAAATTCGCGACGAGCGAAATTACAGTAAAATTACGCGAAAATAAAGTGTTATAAAGTAAGTAAAATGCCCCCCTTACACACTAAGCTCAGCCCAGGCTTTGTATGTAATCAGTCGTCTCAAAAGCTCTGAGCCACAATGTTTTTAAAAGTTAAAAAAAAATCTTGGCTTAAAAACTATTCAAAAATAATGGGCTTCTATGATGTCTTATCTAATGTAGCCTGCAAAATGGCGAAAAGAAAAGAGCAACGAAAGTAGCAAAATAAATCATAACGTCGCAACGCAGGCTATTATGAATCTAGCTTGACATATTGTATAAGGACGACAATAAAATCCAAAAAAAGCCATGCTTGGTGAACCTGCTGTAATAACTCGCTCCAGTAGTTAGAATGTCCCATTTATCCAGACCATAATGCAATGCTAGTTCATCTATGGGTCACAATACCGAGGTGATTGACTGTAGTCTAGTGGGGCCATGTGGTCTTAGTTCATCCATTGGTCACAATACCGAGGTGCTTGACTGTAGTCTAGTGGGGCCATGTGGTCTTAGTTCATCCATTGGTCACAATACCGAGGTGCTTGACTGTAGTCTAGTGGGGCCATGTGGTCTTAGTTCATCCATTGGTCACAATACCGAGGTGCTTGACTGTAGTCTAGTGGGGCCATGTGGTCTTAGTTCATCCATTGGTCACAATACCGAGGTGCTTGACTGTAGTCTAGTGGGGCCATGTGGTCTTAGTTCATCCATTGGTCACAATACCGAGGTGCATGACTGTAGTCTAGTGGGGCCATGTGGTCTTAGTTCATCCATTGGTCACAATACCGAGGTGCTTGACTGTAATCTAGTGGGACCATGTGTTGTGTATTCATCGATTGGTCACAATACCGAGGTGCTTGACTCTAGTCTAGTGGGGCCATGTGGTCTTAGTTCATCCATTGGTCACAATACCGAGGTGCTTGACTGTAGTCTAGTGGGGCCATGTGGTCTTAGTTCATCCATTGGTCACAATACCGAGGTGCTTGACTGTAGTCTAGTGGGGCCATGTGGTCTTAGTTCATTCATTGGTCACAATACCGGGGTGCTTGACTGTAGTCTAGTGGGACCATGTGTTATGTGTTCATCGATGGGTCACAATACCGAGGTGCTTGACTGTAGTCTAGTGGGGCCATGTGGTCTTAGTTCATCCATTGGTCACAATACCGAGGTGCTTGACTGTAATCTAGTGGGACCATGTGTTGTGTATTCATCGATTGGTCACAATACCGAGGTGCTTGACTGTAGTCTAGTGGGACCATGTGTTGTGTATTAATCGATGGGTCACCATACCGAGGTGCTCGACTGTAGTCTAGTGGGGCCTTGTGTGTTAATTCATCGATGAGTCTCCATACTCGGGTGCTTGACTGTCGGTTTTCCATGTATGGACGCATCAGTCGTGATTGGAGAACACATAAGATTGGTCGTCTTTCAAATACTTCTACTGTACCTCCTGAAAAAGGTAACGTACCCTTTAGGGCCGATTCACACAATGCCATAAGAAGGACAGTGCTGAAAAACGCAAGACTAGTTCCAGTACCGCGCGGTTAAACCAGCATTTTTGTTTTGAAATGGCGGCTTTTTACCGGCGAACTGTCACATTTTGGCGGATGCTAAGAAAACTAGACCAAACCTAAGGCTATAATTTTCTTTATTACTCTCCATTATCACACAAATCTGTCATCTTTTGTACAGTATGGTTTTAATGCTGTACAGTTAGTCAAATCAGCGACCGAAGTCAGCCTTTACTCGAACGATTCAACACTGAGATTTTGTTTGTTTTCGCCAGAACACGCGCATGCGCATATGTTATTCAGCACTGTCCTTAAGAAGAAGTAAGATAGTTGTGTGGGTGAGCAGGGCGCAACATAAGCAAAAGCCGAAGTAAATCAACCGTCTCTCATGTTTTTTTCTTCATTTGCGGTTTTCTAGTTCACGCACAAAAGAGGCAAACACGTGTACGTGGGTACACGTGGGTACACGTGGGTACGTGGTTTAACGCAAGCGCGTATACGTCGATTTGCGATATCCGGATATCATTGAATTACACGCTCTTTGGCTCAACGACTCCTTCAGAAAACTCCAAAATTATAAAATCTTACTAGATCTGTATGCTGAAGTATGCTGCTACACCATCAAGTTGTAATCAACTGCTCACCGGCGGCGGTTTAATTGGTATTGCGGCATTTGGCCTGCGTCTGACTGGACCAGAGTCCTCCTGCTCTCCTAACGGCTGCTGGGCGGCCATCCCATTAGTGCTCTGTTGGGGGAAGTATGGCGCTCCGCCAGGCATTCCTCCGTACATCTGAAACAGAGGATGCAACTTGATCAAGCGTATGCTCCGACAACAACCTTTGTGCTTATAAACTTGAAGGTGCTTTTAAGAAAAAAATGGCGATCTCTGGAAACAGTGAAAGTGAATGCTGATCTTAAAATGTTGTATGAGCTGATAATTCATTTGTTATATTTTCTTTTGGGTGGGGGGTGGGGGAGAGAAGAAAATTTGTATAAGACATCCTTACCTGTTGGGCCATAAAGGGGTTCATTCCCATCCCCATCATCGGAAAGCTGGTAAACAATAACACAAGTCAGTACAAAATAAACATCCCAGCAAATAGCTGATTTATTTATCCTTCACATAGGTATCTGAGTCGTAAAAAGAAAAGAAAAGGGAATTCTAGCCTCGGCTTCTGGGTTAAGTGTTACAAAGGATTTGGGAGACTTTAGGAGAGGCGAGTGTCATTTTCCACAGGAAACCAGCATTAAATGAATGTATTTTTTTTTATTATTATTCATTTCTGACTGAGATGGCAATGGATGAGCCAAACAATTCTATGAAACCTCTTGCTTAGAGAAGCAACAGGGCTCAAAGTTATTTCCCAAGGCCAGCTTGTGCGACTGGATTAAAGATATAGTTCATATTTTCATCACAAAGGACAACGAAAGCTTTGATCGACAGTCCAAAGAAACATAACCTTTTGCTGGCGATCTCATGTGCTTGCGTTTCTGCAACAGACATTTTGAGTCTGGTTCACAAATGCCTTGGTTTCCTCGCTAACCTTGAGCCTTAAACAAGAGCTGTTGCACGCAGTACTTACTGTGGATTTGGGAACATCATGGTTTGGCCAGGATAACCTTGTGGTGAGGTGTAGCTAGGGTGATGGGGCTGCATGGGCATGGTTGTCATACCCGCAGAGCTGATACCCATGTTCCCCTGGGTCATGGGAGTCATCATTCCTACAACAGAAAACAGCTGTCAACACAATGCACTAATCTACTTTAAATGCCGCCTATCCTCCACGCAAAGAAGATCCCTTTATGTCTGCTGTAAAATCCTTATCTCCTTACATCTGCTGCTATTTGGCCCTTCCCCTAAAGTCCAAGATAATCTTACATCTGCTGCTGTTTGGCCCTTCCCCTAAAGGCCAAGATAATCTCCTTACATCTGCTGCTGTTGGCCCTTCACCTAAAGCCCAAGATAATCTCCTTACATCTGCTGCTGTTTGGCCCTTCCCCTAAAGGCCAAGATAATCTCCTTACATCTGCTGCTGTTTGGCCCTTCCCCTAAAGGCCAAGATAATCTCCTTACATCTGCTGCTGTTGGCCCTTCCCCTAAAGGCCAAGATAATCTCCTTACATCTACTGCGGTTTGGTCCTTCCCCTAAAGGCCAAGATAATCTCCTTACATCTGCTGCTGTTTGGCCCTTCCCCTAAAGGCCAAGATAATCTTACATCTGCTGCTGTTTGGCCCTTCCCCTAAAGGCCAAGATAATCTCCTTACATCTGCTGCTGTTTGGTTCTTCCCCTAAAGGCCAAGATAATCTCCTTACATCTGCTGCTGTTTGGCCCTTCCCATAAAGGCCAAGATAATCTTACATCTGCTGCTGTTGGCCCTTCACCTAAAGGCCAAGATGATCTCCTTACATTTACTGCTGTTTGGCCCTTCCCCTAAAGGCCAAGATAATCTTACATCTGCTGCTGTTGGCCCTTCACCTAAAGGCCAAGATGATCTCCTTACATTTACTGCTGTTTGGCCCTTCCCCTAAAGGCCAAGATAATCTTACATCTGCTGCTGTTTGGCCCTTCCCCTAAAGGCCAAGATAATCTCCTTACATCTGCTGCTGTTGGCCCTTCCCCTAAAGGCCAAGATAATCTCCTTACATCTGCTGCTGTTTGGCCCTTCCCCTAAAGGCCAAGATAATCTCCTTACATCTGCTGCTGTTTGGCCCTTCCCCTAAAGGCCAAGATAATCTTACATCTGCTGCTGTTGGCCCTTCCCCTAAAGGCCAAGATAATCTCCTTACATCTGCTGCTGTTTGGCCCTTCCCCTAAAGGCCAAGATAATCTTACATCTGCTGCTGTTTGGCCCTTCCCCTAAAGGCCAAGATAATCTTACATCTGCTGCTGTTTGGCCCTTCCCCTAAAGGCCAAGATAATCTCCTTACATCTGCTGCTGTTTGGCCCTTCCCCTAAAGGCCAAGATAATCTTCTTACATCTGCTGCTGTTTGGCCCTTCCCCTAAAGGCCAAGATAATCTTACATCTGCTGCTGTTTGGCCCTTCCCCTAAAGGCCAAGATAATCTTACATCTGCTGCTGTTTGGCCCTTCCCCTAAAGGCCAAGATAATCTCCTTACATCTACTGCTGTTTGGCCCTTCCCCTAAAGGCCAAGATAATCTTACATCTGCTGCTGTTTGGCCCTTCCCCTAAAGGCCAAGATAATCTCCTTACATCTGCTGCTGTTGGCCCTTTCCCTAAAGGCCAAGATAATCTCCTTACATCTGCTGCTGTTTGGCCCTTCCCCTAAAGGCCAAGATAATCTTACATCTGCTGCTGTTGGCCCTTCACCTAAAGGCCAAGATGATCTCCTTACATTTACTGCTGTTTGGCCCTTCCCCTAAAGGCCAAGATAATCTTACATCTGCTGCTGTTTGGCCCTTCCCCTAAAGGCCAAGATAATCTCCTTACATCTGCTGCTGTTGGCCCTTTCCCTAAAGGCCAAGATAATCTCCTTACATCTGCTGCTGTTTGGCCCTTCCCCTAAAGGCCAAGATAATCTTACATCTGCTGCTGTTGGCCCTTCCCCTAAAGGCCAAGATAATCTTACATCTGCTGCTGTTTGGTTCTTCCCCTAAAGGCCAAGATAATCTCCTTACATCTACTGCTGTTTGGCCCTTCCCCTAAAGGCCAAGATAATCTTACATCTGCTGCTGTTTGGCCCTTCCCCTAAAGGCCAAGATAATCTCCTTACATCTGCTGCTGTTGGCCCTTCCCCTAAAGGCCAAGATAATCTCCTTACATCTGCTGCTGTTTGGCCCTTCCCCTAAAGGCCAAGATAATCTCCTTACATCTACTGCTGTTTGGCCCTTCCCCTAAAGGCCAAGATAATCTTACATCTGCTGCTGTTTGGCCCTTCCCCTAAAGGCCAAGATAATCTTCTTACATCTGCTGCTGTTGGCCCTTCACCTAAAGGCCAAGATAATCTCCTTACATCTGCTGCTGTTGGCCCTTTCCCTAAAGGCCAAGATAATCTCCTTACATCTGCTGCTGTTTGGCCCTTCCCCTAAAGGCCAAGATAATCTCCTTACATCTGCTGCTGTTGGCCCTTTCCCTAAAGGCCAAGATAATCTCCTTACATCTGCTGCTGTTTGGCCCTTCCCCTAAAGGCCAAGATAATCTCCTTACATCTGCTGCTGTTTGGCCCTTCCCCTAAAGGCCAAGATAATCTTACATCTGCTGCTGTTGGCCCTTCCCCTAAAGGCCAAGATAATCTCCTTACATCTGCTGCTGTTTGGTTCTTCCCCTAAAGGCCAAGATAATCTCCTTACATCTGCTGCTGTTTGGTCCTTCCCCTAAAGGCCAAGATAATCTCCTTACATCTGCTGCTGTTTGGCCCTTCCCCTAAAGGCCAAGATAATCTCCTTACATCTGCTGCTGTTTGGCCCTTCCCCTAAAGGCCAAGATAATCTCCTTACATCTGCTGCTGTTTGGCCCTTCCCCTAAAGGCCAAGATAATCTCCTTACATCTGCTGCTGTTGGCCCTTCCCCTAAAGGCCAAGATAATCTCCTTACATCTGCTGCTGTTGGCCCTTCACCTAAAGGCCAAGATAATCTCCTTACATCTGCTGCTGTTTGGCCCTTCCCCTAAAGGCCAAGATAATCTCCTTACATCTGCTGCTGTTTGGCCCTTCCCCTAAAGGCCAAGATAATCTCCTTACATCTGCTGCTGTTTGGCCCTTCCCCTAAAGGCCAAGATAATCTCCTTACATCTGCTGCTGTTTGGCCCTTCCCCTAAAGGCCAAGATAATCTCCTTACATCTGCTGCTGTTTGGCCCTTCCCCTAAAGGCCAAGATAATCTCCTTACATCTGCTGCTGTTTGGCCCTTCCCCTAAAGGCCAAGATAATCTCCTTACATCTGCTGCTGTTGGCCCTTCCCCTAAAGGCCAAGATAATCTCCTTACATCTGCTGCTGTTGGCCCTTCACCTAAAGGCCAAGATAATCTCATTACATCTGCTGCTGTTGGCCCTTTCCCTAAAGGCCAAGATAATCTCCTTACATCTGCTGCTGTTTGGCCCTTCCCCTAAAGGCCAAGATAATCTCCTTACATCTGCTGCTATTTGGCTCTTCCCCTAAAGGCCAAGATAATCTTCTTACATCTGCTGCTATTTGGCACTTCTCCTAAAGGCCAAGATTATCTCCTTATATTTGCTGCTACTTGGCTGTTACCCTAGGGGCCAAGATATCTCCTTACATTTGCTGCTATTTGAATCTTCCCCTACATCTTTTGCTAACCAAACTCTTTATTTCCAGAAGCCTAGAAAACCCCCCTACACCTAATTCCAACATCTAACCACGCCCTTACTGCAGACATTTCTAAGCTTACCCTGCATCTGCTGTTGCATGCTCATCATTCTAGATGCCATGGCAGCCTCCTGGGACGCCATAGCTCCTTGTTGAGATACCATCTGTTGCATAACAGCAAGTCTTTGCTGAATCATGTTCTCATGCTGTAACGCCTCCATTGGCTGATTTGACTGCATTTGTTGCATACTCACTTGATCACCTGCCGATTGAGACATGTGTGAGAGAAGTATAAACGTGTCCATGTGGTTTAAAATGTTTTACAGCTCAACCTGCAAAAGTGTGATGTTTTTTGTCTTTTATAATCACAAACGAGAATTCAGGCACAGAGGCTTGATGAGACACGTTATGCAAGACTGCAAATCTAGCATATGATTTGTCAAAACAAACATTTCATAAACACAGGGCCATAGAAGGGGGTGGGGCACTGGGGGCATGTTGAACAGAACAATTGAACAGAAGGGGTATATATTTCAAGGCCTGCTACGGCACTGACATATTACTACTGTTCACGGTTTTTGCAGGTGATGCTATAATTCACATTTTCCTTTAATAAAATACTGATATAAAATTACAGAATGTCAAGAATAAAGAAACGTATGCTGGTAATCATAACCATAGCCTTTAAATGTCATACTTAGGTCTTCAAGGTAATTTGGGTATTGACCTTGGGGGACTGGATGGCCATTATCTGGAACTACCATGTTCTGTTGTGTTTGCATCATCATCTCAAGTGGCATGGGTGGTGTTCCTGCTTGGTTATACATACCCTGAAACCCTACATGGAAAACATGGAAAGGCACTCAATACATATATTTGGTTTGTGTTAACTGTATATTGAATATCCTGAAAACCTACAAGGAAAAACCAAAAAGACTCTTTGAATAAACTGCATGTTGTTTATCAAGAGTGCATGCAAAGCACTCGGTTTGCATTGTCTGTATATTGAATCGGCTGAATTTCTAGCATGATTTTATGAGGCCCATAAAAAGTACCACATACCACTGACTGAAAAACAGTTTGTTTGAGCCAATGGGCAGCCATGATGACTGCGATTCTTAGAGTGAAAAAAATAGTGGAAACATGTTTTACATCTGGAACATGTTTTACAGATTTTTAATCCAAATATGACAAGCTCTAAAGTCCTTAGCATACAGAGGAGTTACTGGTGCGACAGGTTCAAGACATTGGCCCAGCCATGCTGGTGCTGCTTGAACAATGTGTTGAGAGAGGTTGGCTGGTGCTGGCCAGTGAAACATTTGTTAGAGTTCATACGTTTGAAGAACCCTTTTCCAGTATGTGTTTTGTCTTGTGATGAACTGACTGTAGCACAGCCTTACTCACCGATTTGGTTGTAATATTGGGCTCCTTCAGGTATGGCCTGTTCAGGGAACACTTCTGGAACAGCTGGCGCTGGAGGCTGTGATGCTCTTTGTCTCTGGGAGGAGTATCGCTTGGGTTTGCTTCCAACAGAAGCCGTTTTCTCTTTAGATGCAGTTCTTTGTTCTAGTGGAAACAAAAGGCACATTTTCACCTTTTAATGGTTTATTGCAATATGGCAAATATAGGTAAATATTAAAAACATAGTAGCACATTTATAACCTATAGTAGATTAAAAGGCCACAGGGCAACCATATCATATGGAAACCGAGTCTTAAGGCAACTATCCTGTTGTTAGTGGTTAGGGATATTAATTGTAATAATAGGTACTAGTGTATATTGATTATGATCACAGCTGGTTAAGTGTACATTATTTACCTTTCTCTACATTTTCATTCTCCTCTTTGATACGTTCAGACTAAAAGAAACAAAGATCAGAGTATAGAAATAAGACAAAGTGTGAGCATGAACAGAACTGTAAAAGATAGGAAATCTGAGGTTGATAAATAAGGAAGATTTTGTAGCTCTCATATGTATATGGTTAGAGCTGTCCTTAAACAAGGTTGACAATGCATGTAGCAAACATGAGAAAAAAACATTTAAAATGTTTTCAATAAAATTAGGAAATCTGGGGTTGATAAATATTAAGGAAGATATTGTAGCTGTCATATGTATATAGTATATAGAGTATGTATGTAGCAAACATGAGAAAGAACATTTAGAATGTTTTTTAACCACAAACATCAGCCCAAGGTTGGCTATGCTCAGGCACAAAAGACATCATTGAAGAGGTTTTCATCACATTATTCAGCAAAGGCACGCACCTCTTTCTCATTTTCTTCCTCAACAATAACCTCCTCATCAGCATCTAATATGAGAAAAAAGAAATGTGCTTACTAGAGAAAACAGCAATTGGTTATGTATCTACCTAACATAACAGGGACCTAAGTTTAATAGATACCTTCAAAATCACTGCCATGCTTTTCTTGCTCCTTCTTCCTTGCCAGCTCCCTGTCTCTTGCAAAATCAGCAGCACTTTTACGGGACTTTTTCATCTCTGGGTTTCCTCCTCTGCCCCTTCCTCTGCCACGACTCTTACTTTGGGTTGCTGGTGATTCTCTATGTATAAGACATACACGTTAAACTTGCGCATGCATTGATACATAGTTCAATAGAGGAGATGCTGTAGGGCAATCAATAAATAAGCCTTCTCTAAGAATACCCAGTTTTGAAAAAAAAAAGTGTTTGACAGTTAAGGCTGAAGATTCTTACTGGAATTCTTTCTGTATCAGAAGTTCTTATTCAATAGAATCAAAAAGCCCAAACTGTCGCGATCTCGTACCAGAACAATGAATAGAATACACCAAAAACTGGAAATGGACTCTGCCTGGCAGAGTCGATTTCCAGTTTTTGGTGTATTCTAGAAGTTCTTATTCAGATACAGAAAGAAATTCAAATTTCAGCTGCTACATATTTTGTCATCCCAACAAAAGAAAGTATTTAAGATATTCAGGGCTGAAGTAGGTGGTCGCTTAAAAAAGTATATAGCTGGTTGTGAGAGGTCTGATGCAAAATTATCTCTATTATTCATTTTAAATATCAGACAAAAAGTAGGAGGTGATAAATCATGAAGTTGCCTGTGGAACTCAAGCAATTGCCGGCTTGTTTTGACAGCCCTGGATATTATTTTAAATTGAATTTAGGAAATGAAAGTTTCATAACGTTTTTAGATGACAATTTCATAAATATAACATAATTAATCTTCCAATGTTGAATAAAACCAGCAACAAGGGTGTGGTAGAGGAGGGCTCTTTAGACACTTTTTACTATGTAAATACAAAGATAAATGAGAGGTCCTTAAAGTTTGCTTACCTAGTTTTAACTTCTTTGTCTTGTTCCTCCTCTGTTCTTTCTTTCCTATCCCTTCTATCTCTTGAGTCCCTCTTCTCTCTTGCATTTCTCTCATTTCTGAATTGATGATTTACATCTTCTTTCTCCTGCCTGCGGCGTCCACCTCTTCGATTATCATCTTCTTGGTCAGCCCATGACTCTTCCTTGTTCTCATGGCCACTATTCTCTCTATTATTCCTTCTACCATGATCATCTCTCCTTGACTCTCCGCCTCTCCTGTTTTGCTGTCTATCTTGGTTTCTTCTTTTGTTCTGATCATCCAATCTTTCCCCTGAGTCCTCTCTGTATTCATTTGTTCTTCTTTGCCTATGTTTTGGCTGAGCTTCTTCATGCTCAACCTCCTTTTCCCTGGAATCTTCTCTATTTCTGCCTCTTCTTCTCTCTCTGTTCTTTGGACTGTCCTCCCTTCTCTCCTCTATTCTTTGCCTTGTCTCTCTCCTAAACCCATCATCAGAACGCTGACCTTTTTCTTTTTCCCGGTTACCACCACCTCTTCTATAACCCTCATTCCTCTCCTCCTGTTGGTCATGATATTCTTGTTCTCTTCTCTGGGGTGGAGCTCTTCCCCCCCTGTCTGACTGTGTTTTCCATCTTCTGTTCTCTGTCATGAATTCCTTAAGGTCATAATTACGTCGTCCCCCTCGCCTGCCTGCATTTCTTCTAAGATTTCTTGAGGACTCCTGAAAAAAAATAATTTTAGTTGTAACCCCTGATAATTTGCTTTATTCAAGAGGTGCAGTAATAATTTTTTTCTATTTACTGTTTTAAATATTAATGAACTAGTGATAAAAAAAATATTGTTGTAAATTAATTTATATACTGTATCAATTCTGTATCAAGTGTGAACAATAACAATTGTATGGTCCAAGGTTTCAAGGCAAATTTCCTTATTTATTATATTTTTAAAATTATTTATGTATAACAAATTATTGTTTAAAAATCATTTTAAAAATGAGATGCTGAGAAAAAAAAACATAGGTGAACTTGAGCAATTAAAGGTTCTTTACAATACCAAACATAAAAAAATTATAATCATACAGTACCTCTAATTCTTCAGCTGTTTTAGGGGCTTGTTCCTCCTCAACATATCTGTCATGCAACCATTTGTCCCCTGTTTTGTCCCACAGAGCTCTAGAGGGTGGCTTTCTCCTGAATGGAAAAGGTATAATCACAACTTTTGAGCAAATTTTTTTCTGGGTTTTTGTTTCATCAGATTATCATTTCATGGGGAAAAACAGTAATGTTGCGCTTGAATTAGCAATGCTCAACTTCCTAAATCAAATTCTAAATCAGATTTCTTCTGTTCTCCCAGTACAATGAAAAATAAAAACTGACAGTAAAATGTATGAGAATACTAAATATTTCCTCTTAAGGACAATTTGTAAGTTTAACATCTTCTCTTGTTAAACCCCTTTTAAACTGTATTTCTATTCATACTATACCTGTCAATATCAGGAATATCTGCCCATCTGTCGTCATGTGTCCAAAATGTATCCCTTCTAGGAACAAAGGCAGGGTCTGCTGTGTCTGTTTTCTTGGGAGGTTCATCTGTCTGAGAAATCATAAAGTTAAAACCAAAGTGTAAGAACTTAGATTCTTTTCCTAGTTCCTTATATTATTTTGTATTTACTGACACTATATAAAGTTGGTTCTTGCCAGGTTATTTATTCACAGGCAGCCTTACTGACTTGCCAGCTTAAAAACTTTTGGATGTTTTAATGTATATTTTGATAGTGTATGTTATCTTTATGGAAGAGCAGCAAATTTATACAGTATTTTAAAACCCCATTTTTTTTATCACTTCACATTTCAAGTATTTCATTATTTTTATTGCACGTATGTGATTCCTTTACAGGGTTCAAAATAATTTTTTTAAATCTGCTAGATTTTGCCGGCTTTGTGGATTTTGGTGAAAAAAAAGCCTGCATACTCAAAATATGAGGGGAATACAGAAAGAAAGAGCTGGCAAAGCCCAAAAAACAGCCAGCTATCACTGGCAGCTGGCTGCTATTTTGAACCCTGCCTTTAAATGTGTCAAGTTGCATAGATTTATTGAGGTTCTCTGGAGGCTCAAACATATTCAATTTTTTGTACAAAAACATGCTGCTGCTTATTTAGTTAATTTTTGTGCTTTTTTATATTTTTTTTACCTGCACAACATTGTATAACAGTAGTGTGGTTTATATTTTAGCTTTATGTCTCGAAAATGTAGCTGAAGTTCAACAGGCTTAACAGGGCCTTTCTAACAGCTCAATACAACCAGCGACAAATTTTAATTTTAGTCATATCCTTAGCTGTCATGAGCAAAGTGACTGGTTAGGTCTTTCACCTAGGGTGCGTTAAGATCAGGGGTTTGAATTCCTCTAACTCCATAGAGTTTTATTTCTTAACTTCATTTTTAGTTTAAAAAAAAAACTCTTATACCATTTATCAACAGTTTGTGTGGGCCTTTATGACCGGATACTCTTGTAATAACAGTAATCACATTCAAATTTTGCTGTACATACTTTACAGTTCAAACTATCAAGACTGTTGTAAATAATTGTTGTAGTAGCACAGCCCTATTTTTATTGTTTTGCTAACAGGATACCACAGGATACAACAAGTGCTTCATACAAGGGTATTACTTTATATAGAATCAGTCTCTCATACCAATGAAGGCATTTCCATATCACCTTTTCATCACCACTGTCCTTGGTATCAGCACCATCTTCCTCCGCTGAAGCCCACTCCCCCTGATCTTCACTCTGGAAGAATAAAAGGATGATGTGTTATCAAGTACTGTTCAATAGAGAGGGGGAATTCCAATGTTTTTCTTGTTCAATTTAAACTTTGTCTAAAAACATGGGCTATTATTTGATGGAACAGTGGTTTCTATCACATCGCTTAAATATTTAATGTATATTTTCAAGACCATTATACCAGACTGATGCTTGTATATCTTGAGCTCACTGTATTAATTTGGCATTTATTATTATTTTTTTGGCTTGTGTGTACTTCTTATGGCTGGTACATGCCAGTAGTAAATGGTTTAATGTTTTTTGTACATAAGAAAGCATTAAACAATAAACTACCTCAGCAGAGCTCTCGTTATCACTCTCACAACCAGTGCCAGCACCGGAGCCCTCTTCACTAGCTGACTGGACATCATCGTCATCTGACTGTGAGTCAGCCTCAGAGTACTCATCATCCGAATCATCAGACCCAGCACTCTTGTCTTCTTCAACTCTTGTACCCTCATCTACATCACCTGCACTTCTTGATAGATCTACAGCATTTGTGTCTTCTTCAACTCCTGTACCATCATCTTCATCACCTGCACTTGTTGGTAGATCTACAGAAGTCTTGTCTTCTTCACCTCCTGAACCATCATCCCCATCACCTCCCACATTACCTGGTAGATCGACAGCCTTCTTGTCTTCTTCACTTTCTTCACCATCATCCACATCATTTCCTTTAGTTACTGGTACATCTAATAAATCATTATTGTTTTTGTGGGGAGTTGATAACAATTCACCCTTTAGGCACTGATAAGTCACATGCGTTTTATGGGGTCAAAGTCCAACAAATCGTAAACAACCCGCGAAAGTTTGGACAAGTGGTGAAGAAGTGTATGCTTCATACGAACAAAATGGGGACAACAAAGCATTGTCTCTGTCTCATGGCACCTGTAGAAATAAATCTAGATTTCTGCAGTTATGAAAGACAAATGGCAATAGGGACCCTGTACTATTCTTCCATTTTTCCATGAGAGAAAAGAAAAACAGGAAGGTAGAAAGAATGAATAAAGTGGTACAAACACAGAGATTCATTCAAGTGTGGCAAGTAAGTGATATTTGCAGCTTCCATTTTGTCAGAGAAAATGGCACCTCAGAAGATGATCCTGATCCTATATCTGCAGATGTCGGTCAAGCAAGGGTAAGTTATTTATTTTTGGTTTAACCGAAAACGTGAAAAATATTTCAAAATATTGAAAGCAGTGTGTCTATTGCAAGTTTCTTCGAGGATGTGATTGATAATTTAGAGCGGATGGCATGTTAAATATCTCGGATTCTAATAGATTATTTTGTCTTTTTAATGGTCAAGGTTTCCGTCGGACCTCCAGAAGTGAACTGGTGACAATGCAGCTTTAAGTAAACTTTCGCCATTTAAACTTTTTTAAACAATAAAAAACGACGGAATGTTGCACAATTCGCAAAGCATCCTGTTCACTTACATAAACTTTGTCAAAAAATGGCTACCCAGTGTTCAAAAGTATTCCCTAGCCGTTTTCACACATTCGAAAATCTCCGAAGAATATCAAGCGATCAGCATTCCTTCACCAAACTTATTCTCCCGTGTCTAATACAAGTCTTTGTCAAATAAATGGCTTCCCAGTGTTCAAAAGCATTGGCTAGCAGTTTTCACACAATCGAAAATCTTCTAATAATATCAAGCGATCAGCATTTCCTCCTCAAACTAATTCTCCCGTGTTTAGTACAAGTCTTTGCTTTGTCAAATATATGACTTCCCACTGTTCAAAATTCTTCGCTAGCAGTTTTAACACATCCGAAAATCTTTGAATAATATCAAGCAATCAACATTCCCTCCCAAAACTAATTCTCCCGTGTCTAATACAAGCCGTTGTAAAATCAATGGCTTCCAGCTGTTCAAAAGTATTCACTAGCAGTTTTCACACTTTCAGATATCTTTGAAGGATATCGTGATCGGCATGTCAAATAAATGGCTTCAAGCTGTTTAAAAAGTCTTCGCTAGCGTCTTGTTAGATGTGTTACCTCTAACAAGACGCGCTCTTAAACAAGGGTTTTTTGTTACTAATCCTGATACTGTCAAATCTGCATGAAAAAACGTAGCTTATTTGTGCTTGCAGAACTCCTGCATGTATTTTAAGTGTGTATCAGTAAGTTTTCGGTTACATGGTACGAGTTCCCGTTCGTCAAAGGGTTTTCCCGGTCTGTTCGCGAACATCAGCTGATCGCGAACACTGTTTGCAAATTGTTGTTCGCGAATTTCACGAACAATTTTGCGTATGTCCACATGTTCAAGAGCAGTACTGTATGTAATATCCTTGCCACACTTGAATGAATCTCTGTGTTTGCACCACTTTATTCATTTTTTTTGTCTTCTGTTTTTCTTTTCTCTCCTGGAAAAATGGAAGAAAAGTACAGGGTCCCTATTGCCATTTGTCTTTCATAACTACAGGAATCTAGATTTATTCCTACAGGTGCCATGAGTCATCATTTTGTTCGTACAAAAGCACACACTTCTTCACTTGTCCAAACTTTCGCGGGTTGTTTACAATTTGTTGGACTTTGACGCAGGTGACTCATCAGCGCCAAAAGGGTGAATTGAAAATATTAAAACCAAACATCCACTGTTCTAAATAACTTATCCGATGATTAGATGGATAAATTTTGCACAATGCCAAGTCTGAAAATGTCAAAGTTACACAAGGTTATAAAAAAAAGAAAGAAAACTGAGCTTTCTTGAATAGGACAGTTGAAAAGGGTACTCTAGTACCCCGCTGCTTTGGGGTTGCTGCTTGGATTAAGTGTCCCTGCATTGTTGTAAAAATGCCAGAGAATTGTCCACAGTAAACAAATCAAGATATTTGCTGAAGTTATATAGCTCAGCTCACTAATTGTCACATCAACTGTACTTCGCCATTGGTTGATACCCTACCTTTATTCTGAGCTTCCTCTCTTGGTGCTTGCTCTGGCAAACGTTGTGATTCTGATCCTTTTCCTTCTACTTCAGTTAAGTCTTCTGAGACATCAAGGATTGGCTCAAACTACAGTGTGAAGATGATATTAAGTCAAACATGTGATGCATTATAATGATGTTGATTAAAAAATTGACTATAATAAGGCCCAAGCCTTTATTATTTTTATTATTATTCAATAAATCAGCATACATGCAGTGTTGCTTCCAGGGGGTATGGTAAATGGGGCTGGTATCCCTCCATTCAGATGGAAAATTTAGATGTTTAGTGTTATACATGTGCAGAGTATAGATGCAAGCAATGGAAAGCATTCAGACAGTCAAACAGTTGGAACTTTGAAATATTGTATAATGTTGTTTATATGTATGTTGATTGAGGCAGAAATTTAGCTTAGCATTTACTTTGTAGAGATTTTTCTGGAAGTTCCACCAGTGTTTACACATGCCATTGCATTCCGGCACAGAAATCGTTCATATTGTATATTCTAAAACAAGATAACCTGCTGTAAGCATGGACTTTCCTCGATTAATCGTGGACTTGCCCCTGACATGGGCCTAAGCATAAATAGATTGTTGAAGGTGAAAGAATGTAGCAAAAGTTTAGCAAGTGTTTACCAAGACGCCGGTTTGTTATGTTCTGAACTTTTTACACGTTGCTTTTGCATAAATTTTTATGTTTATAGCAGTGCAATTTATAGAAAATTATGAGAGCTCTGAAGTTCTAGCATGTACGAAGTGAAGATAGTAGGAATGTATGCGTTTACACTTCTTGTTCTTACCTCATCTTTTTTAGCGCTGTTATCAGCGATTTCAGCTTTTGACCCTTCAGAGCCGCTCATGGCGACAATTCCAAAACAACTTCAATCTACTATTTTTTGTAAAGCATATATCCTTTTCTCTTGGGGTATATTGTTGAATTCTAGCTGGAATTTCTGCCAATTTGTATTGGTATGCTTTGGTTCAAATGCAACACGCGTCGGCGGCCATCTTGAATTCTAGATGCGTGAGGAACAATGCGCATGGTGTCTGGAGTTCAGGCCCCAACCAGGTTCTTAAAAAATAACACACAAAAAAAAGAACATTTTAAAAATGAAAGTTGATGTTACAAGCCAAATAAAGAATATGGTTAGAGCCGAAGAAATATTTGTGTTTTTCTGAAATAAACTCCAAACCATTTGCTTTTGGAAAAAAGTTGATAACTCAATATACGGGAACCCTGTGGGTTAAAATGCCGTGACGTCTTGGGGTCCAACCGAAGACTGTTGTTGTAATGGGTCGTTAGGGGGAAAGAAGGCATCTTTTCACATATTTTTTCGTCATTCATCGCGTTTCTCACCCTGTGATTTTGTATTCATGGATGACTTTCCAGCTAAGAGAGTAAGTGAATGTCTGATCAAAATAGAAATACGCACGATTTTTTAACTTGCGATACTTCAGAACTTTGGTCGTCTTGGGAGGTTTTGAAACGTCTCTGTTTCCCGCATTCATTCTGTTTCTTGTTTTTGTATTTTTGTTGGGATGAGCCTGCTGTGCATGATATGTAAATTCTTCGATTTGTGTGGTCTTAATTTTTATTGGGGATTGTAAATTTTAGATCTTTATTTAGAATTACCGGCGAATACAAAATTTAAAGAATGGTTTAACTTACTTAACTTATTATTTAGATCATCTAGCGGTAGTAAAACAGATTTTGGTAGCCTCCACATGTAGTCTTGATTTCCAGCTTGATTTTGTGAGCTTGCAATCCAATATTTTGTCTGATGAGGCCTGTGGCGGCTGGAAATAAACTTTACATGTACCCTTCACAAGTGAAAATAATATGAGCAAAAAGCATCATACAGAATTTTCTTTGGGAATACATGCCGTAGTCTCCTTTTCAGTCATTTTGGACTTTTCACATCGCCCCATAGCATGACTAACATACGCTTTGAGCCCCCTAACTCCCCCTAGCTCCAGCTTAACAAGAACACATTGTTGAAGGGACATCTCTCCAGCACACATTTCTAGGGTAGCATACAAAAGAGGTGGCGTCACAAAAACATGTGTGCGTGTGAAATTTTTTCAGCAATGTGTCCTTTTTAGTCACAGGCTATTTGCAAAGAAAGGAATTTGAGTCTCTAGTAGTTGGAAATCCAAATAAAATAAAGTTCGCCCTTCAAGTTAACCTCTTAGGTTATCACCCCTGTAAGTCATTTGGCATCCCCACAAGCTAGGCGAAAATGAGTGGATCTGCCACTGTCTATTGTTAACAAAAATTTGTTGTTATAGGTAACAACTTTAAAACTGGCAACTGTGTACTAGCTGGCAGTACTAGACCTGTATGTTCATGTTTTCATGTATGAATGTTTAACAATGCCACATAAATACTAAATACCACTTATATACCAAATAAAGTAAAAATACTCGATACATGGTAGAGTGGTTTTCGAAATCCCGTGCAACAAAACAAAGACATTACAGTGTATTAGTACTAAATAAACTAAAAAGTATTTCACTGGTTTTTAAAAACCACTCTATAATACCTGATTGATTATTTGTGTATGAATTCATGAGAATGGGCACATTAAAAAAAAAATTGATATTGCACCAAGTGAAGACACTGGGCTTAAAAATAAATAACTAAATGTAAAATTATGACATTTAAAATGACATAATGCTAGCAGAGGCCTCTTTTCTCTGTATTTCATTGGGCTAGCGTAGAGAGCCCAGCGAAATACAGAGAAAAGAGGCCTCTTGGCATAAACCTTGATAATGCAATTTGGAAGGCTATAACAGTAAATATGAAAGATGTTCTTTTTAGTTTTTTGTTTTATTTTAAGGAGCATTTGGCTGCATGTTTATTTTGGTTGCAAATTGTTTTTTGGTTGCACTGTTTTAAGACTGCTTTTAAGACAAATGCATGTTATTGCTCATTCTTAGAAAGGTAACTGGTAAACAGCAATTGTCTGAGTGGACCCAAGTATTGGCTAACATCAACTTGCCTGGTAACCTTAAACTTCAACAAGGACAAGAGTTTGAAATGGCTAAGGTATCATAAAATTGACATAAAAACATTTGATAAAGAAATCATACTAAATGTTTAATATATGATGAGTGACACTTAGAAATAAGGTGCTCATCGCTGACACTCATTCCAAGCTAAAGCTTACTTTTATAATTTCTTGATTTTTTTTTATTTCATGCATATTTAAAAAGAATGTTGCTGTAAATATAAATGTTCATAAGATATAACCTATGTCTTACTGTATGGTCGCAGAATTTTTTAAGCTATGTGTTTCTCTGATGAAGTTTTTACCTTCTTAAAATAACTATTCATGATATATGATATTATTGTGAGATTCCCATACTGTACTGTATTTCACTCAAAGACAGGATTTAGTAATTCCAATATTATTTTAATCGCAACATTTCTTTTACCAACGCATGTTACAAATTGGAAGCAGCAAACTCTTTCCCATGACAACAAAGCTTATTTCAAAGAATATGGGAATCACTTAATTTCTAAAAACAAGAATTGAAATTTGTGTGAATTGACATGAAGATTTTATAAATAAAAGGTAACTAAACAGGATTAGGATGAGCAGCTGGTAATTGGAAAATAAAACTTGTGTAGAATGTGAATGCATATTCTTCAATTCTGTATCAATTTAATTCTTTCAATATCAAAGCAGGCTTTGGGTTAAAATATAAAAAATAGGCTGAAGTTTGCTGGCTACTTGCTTTCACTTCCTGTTTTTGAATACATAACAGACTGCTTTGTGGCTTGGTTGTTGGGTTTCTTTTCTTAATTTGTGGTCACATATGTTTTCACTGCATCTTGTTAAACAACATCCTCCTTTCATTTCTTCTCTATCATTCTTTACTCTGCATTTCTTTCCCAATTCTATTTCTAAACCCTTTAGCCTGTTGAAGGATTTCTTGAAAGTTCTGAAGACAGGGATGGTGATGCTGGACAAAGCTCAGATGACCCTCATGATTTCCATAAGGATGTGGTATTTGTCATCAATTTCTTATTCATTCTTCTCTTGAAGAACCTGTTTTTCCTTCTATCTCTTTTAGATCCATTTCTTCAATATGAACTTTCCATACTGTGATTTTGTATTTAAATTCATTTGACAACTTTAATAAATCTGCTCTTGACTAACATCTCTTTCACAGACAAAAATTGATATGATCAATGTTAAATATAAGTAGTATAGCATTTTATTCACCCATTGATTAAGTTTCTCCACTTACCTATTGTATGAATTATGGATCTTGTTGAAGGAAATAAGACAAGGTAGAAGGGCTGGCAACTTGGCTGCTCAGTCAAACAACAACAATGAGGGAGATGATGATCTTCTAGATGGGGATTTTGGTGAAACTAGTGCTCCACCTCCAGATGATGTGAGTCTTAGGGAACTGTTGTCTTAACTCCTCTCTTGTTTTTTTTTAATTGATATACATAGTGGAGTAGTGACCTTCATGATGTACAAATCCCAAGTATCCCATGTACTAAGAAAAAAAAGTTACATAGTTGAAAGGAATGGTAATGAAAGGTATGGTAAGTACCAGCTTTACCTTTTTTTAGTAAAAAGGTTTGTAAATTTATACTCCTGTCAATGATAAAGTAGTTGGAGAGTTCTAATTATCTTCTGTATTTGGTCACTAACTATAATGCACTATCAACTATCATGTAGGGTTTGGCTGTGTGAATGATAGTTGCTGATTATAGTGAGTCACTTAATCTTTAGCAACATCAAAAATATCAGAATGTCCCGTCTTGGAACTGAGGAACACAAGCTTCTAGTAAGCTCACATACATTCACAACAAGTCAAAGTTAGGGTCAAGAACCAGAAAGATACTCTCCATGTCTCAACTGGGAATCGAACCCATTTCAGCAGAGTGAGAGGCCCCATACGCTGACGCGCAAACTTGCCACCCATGATCCCACCACAAAGAGAGTCCATCATAGCTGATGCTGCTGTATGTTTTCATTGTCAAAGAATGATTCAGCATTACTGATAATGAATAGCATTGTCAGATTGTTTGTAATGCTTGTAATTCATGGATTTCTTAGATGCCTCCTCGACCCTCCAGAAGACAGGGTGGATGGGCCGATGACACCCCAAAGGAAAAGAAAAAAGGGTAACATTTTGATGATATCATTCCTCATAAGGTGAAAGGGGAAGAAAAACATGGTCTGATGGCATCAAATGATTACCTGAACCAAATGATTACCATTGCCTATGCAGCCTGGCCTTGCGCTATGCTGATGGGCACAGAAGAGGATGTACATATACCATACAATGTCAAACCTGCTCAGCAGTTGATAAATGATGTACAACAGATTGTTACTATCTGTGATATAGCGATGTAATTTGAATTGACGTCTTTACATATCTCCCTTGCAGTGGTGGTGGTGATGTCGAGGCTTTTGATGATGAGTAAGTAAGAATTATTTTGTTTCAATTATAAATTCTATTAGTTCGATGGAGGAAGTTTAACCTACTTGACATTGGTTACCTTAATTTACAGTGAAAGGTTGAGGGTTGAAAATGACAAGCCTAAAGATGAGGATAATGGTGTGTATTTTCTTCTTTTTGTTTTTCATGCATTTGGAGGTTAAAGGGCTATATCATGTTGTTTGTGTGCTGTAGAAGTGGTAGCATATTTTTTGTGGTGGGCCAGACAGGACAAGGTATGGGCATTTTAGAGGCTCTAGAAAGCCAGCACCATTCAAAAGGATTGTTTAGCAATTTTTGGCCCAATGAAAACATATAATATAGCCCCCTAAAAAGCCCTGCTAAACTAGGAGACATGCCACACCCAATATGTTTCCTAGTAAAGTCACTACCGAGAGCATGCAGTGGTGTAGGACAACGTTTTTAAACAATCTGCAAATCATTTGTTCACTACTTTAAGATTAGGTGCACAATATGTTTTTTTCTGCCTAAACTACAAAATATGTTACATGTGTTACTTGTGACATGTGACATGTCTCCGTGTTCAGCCAGGCCTTTATTATCGACTATTCTTGTCTGTTTAGATATTCTAGTTATTCCTGACCTGGAGGAAGTTCAGGAGGAAGATATGGCAACACAGATAGCAGCACCTCCAAGGTAAAATACATCAGGTTCCTTTTGCAAAAGTTTGATTGATAGGAACATTGTGGAATCACCCTTCAGACAGAAATTTTACAAGAAATATCTTGAATCTTAATTCCACAAAATTTGCCTTACCTGGGGCATTGCACTAAACTTGGATAAGTCCTATCCACCAGTTAAATTCTTTTCCAGTGGTTAAAATTTATCAGAGTGTTGTGATTTGGTTGCATAAAACCCAAATAAAAGTTATCCAGCGGATATAGCCATCTGTATAAAAAAGTTAGGATAAAATCTTATCCACCGAATAAATGTAAAGAAAAGCAGCTCTGGCAGGAATGGGGAAAAAATCTATATTTCCCATTCTGTTGAGAAATGTGAGTCCCCTAAGACAGGAGAAAGCTTATCCCTTATCCCTGTGATCATTCCATGATTTACGTGCCCTTTACCTCGATAAACTGTTTGTTTTCTGGCACTTTTTGTAGCTCTTTCAACTGTCGTTATTTTTTAAAGGAATAACAGCGCACACTTTACATATTTACCATGGTAACAGGGAGCCAATTAAAGGTAATGATGGCTATTCAGCGCATAGTTATCCAGCCTTCTATCCACTCTTTGTGCAACGCTATTTTATCCGCTGGATAGGGATTTTATTCTGTGGGTAGTGCCTATCTGGCATATAACTTATCCAGCTTTGTGCAGCCGGCCCCATGGGTTTTATAAATGCAATTGGATTTCTATATTTATATTTTTTTCTCAGTGTTCAGGTAAACAGAGTGGCCACATACAAAGAACTGGACAGCTACTACCAAAAGCATTCAGCTCTTTTCTCCCTGGTAAGAAAGTCTTTTGTGTTCCTCTTTGTGACATGATAAGATAAAATAAATTAAAGTAGAGGCGTGATGCAAGGGTCTGGAATGAAAAAAAGGGTTTTCTATGTAGCTCTCTTTTTTCCTGTTTTCCCCTAGAGAATCCACTTTTTAGGATCTCTATTTTCTTCTTCAACTTCATAATGAGTGTGCTATTCTATAACTGTTGTAGGATGGTGATATTGATCTGAAGCTGCTCAGCAACGTCCTTTCTCCTGAATCTGAAGTTTTTGAGGTAAGTAAAGCTCCAATGGTGTTCTTATCAGATTTTTAACTGGGATTTTTAGTGTGGTCGACTCTGGGGCCTTAGTTTGATTTTCAGACATGTAGAAACAGTGAAAATTAGGCTGGGTGGGTTTATTTCGTCACTTCATTTGTCTTTTTTGGGCTTTGCAGGAGGATAAGGCTTGGGATTGGAACCGACTGTTCACAGAAATTGCATCTGAACTCCAAACAGAATGGGATAAAGCTGACGAGAAATCAGAAGAATCAGAGAAAACATAAAACTTCTTATGCACATAATGATTGTACATGTATGTTCCATCGGCGATGCTATTTAAATGAGAGTCCTGCTATGGAATGTTGTGAAATGATGCACTAAAACCATTTGAAAAGTTTTCGTCAGCTGTTATTTTGTTATTCTTGCCAAAAAAACATTTTGGCCGATTTTTTGGAAGCTGTTGCCTTACGTTTGTATTGAATTTGGTGAATGAAAGCTAAAAAATTTATAGATCCTTAAATCAAAACATTGACAAATTTTGGCTGACTATGTTGCAGTTGCAGTGCATCTAGCTAATTGTATATTTGTCAGGTGGAGGTGGTGGCTAATTGTATATTAGCCAGGTGGAGGGTTTGAGCTCTTTCCATATACTAAGCAATGATCCTAGAGAACCTGAAAAATGTCCATTCATAATGTTTTAGTCTCCTCTTGTCTTACAGCAGATCGTGAACTAAATAATACCCCACGAAAAACTCAGGACAGCCCTTTTTTTATGCCTTTCTTGAGTAGTGGTGCATATTTCGCATTAAGTTTATTAACATTAAATTATTGTAATGTGATAATTTTCATGAATGTACCTTGCATCTTTACATAGACGGCCTATATAGCAACTCTACAGTAGTCTATACAGAACTTTGTATATAGAATTTGTACAAATGTATTTATCTGACTGGAATAAGCAAGGGTAGCTAGTAGCAGCTCCATTCACACTTGAAGGGACATATACAAAGATACATAGGAGGGCTCGCTTTTCTATGTTATAGTTCGCGGTTTGCTAATGTAAACGGTCAAGACTACTCGGGGACTATATGAATAAAAGTTTAATATGAATATTTATGCCTTCCCACAAGCGTCAATAATCTAAGAGTCAAGACTACTCGGGGACTATATGAATAAAAGTTGAATATGAATATTTATGCCTTCCCACAAGCGTCAATAATCTAAGAGGTGATGCACATCCTAAGCTCTGTTCACTGGGCAAGAACTACAGCGATAATTTTTTTACTTTTCTCTATATCATTATTACAATCAGCTTTTTTTCAATATGTTTGGCCCTATAGGAATCATGGGACCCCCCGCCCCCACCCCCCACGGCCTTGACAACTTCTAGTCCTGACTTTTAAGTCCTGACCTCTGCATCTGGGATCTAAATAATTCGTCAAGCCTTTTTCACTGTAGGTCTCGCAAAGGCCCTAGATTAAAGAACGCCAGCCAAGCGAAGTACAGAGAAAAGAGGCCTCTGCTAGCAGGGAAAGATTAAAGCCGCATTGTCACCAGTTTACTTCCGGTCGATTACGTAAGAATCTCCGATGATTTTTAACGGAAACTGCAAAAAATGTTTTAAAATTTTAAAAGCAGTGTGTCTTTTGGAAGTTTCTTCTAGGATTTGACTGATAATTTAGAGCGGATGGCCCGTTTTATAGCGCGGATTCTAATAGATTCTTTTGACGGTTGAGGTTTCTGACGGACCTCCGGAAGTAAACTGGTGACAATGCGGCTTTAAATGAAGGTTTTCACCAAGGATGTGAATTCCGTGCTGCTATTTTCTGGTTAATTAGGAATTTTTTTTTAGGAATTAGAGATTCCTATTATCCTCCCATATATATATGCAAACCGTATATATTTGTTTCTAAAAAGTAAACATTTGTGTTTTCTGGAACTTCGTCAATATCTAAATCAGACATATCCTCAAATAGACTCTAAGGACTTCTTTTGCGTAGTCATGAAACAGTAAAAATCTGTTCCTAGTTCTTTGTAGCTAATGTCAGTCTGTTTATGTATAACTAGAAAGACTACATACAAGCTGTAGAAAAACAAGAGATGGTCTCTTAGCCGTAGTAGCACGCCTCGAATTATTTGGGGCACTTACAGAAACATTAAGATAACATTTAGGGGGGGGCACCGCCACGCCCAAACCGGTCATTTCCTTATAAGTTTTAAAATATTGGGGGGACACGGCCCCCACGGCCCCACCTTTTGCTACGGCCCTGGTAGGCGTGATGTGGACAAGGTATGAAACGAAGGGCTAACGCTCGAAACCAGCGCAACTACTCAGTCTTTCAGAGGTGTCAATCTTCTTTGCCTTCTTGAATTGAGAGAGAATGAGCTCTCCTCGTTTCCCCAGGTGACATTAATTACGTGGAATTTTATCCTTTCACTATTTAGCAATAGAGGAACACTATAACGGCTGATACCGGAAGCGGGGAATCCGACCCGGAAGTAACCTCCCTAGTCCCAGTCTCTCATCCAAGAGCAAAAAATCTCGAATGGAGTCAACAGAGCTGAAGATGGCAGAAATCGAGGAGAGGAAGTATTCCGAAGATGGCGAGGTATCTAAATATCCGAGTGATTCTCTTTGACTTTCAGGGCATAGATAAACTGTTAGTGTGCTTTGCCAGTTTACATCTGCTAGGATCTCGCGTGGACGCTGCTCATTCTATGGATTACTACAGTGACAACTCTGTAAATTGCACATTTGCTTTGTCTGGAATCTGGAAAGTAAACTAAGCTTAGTCATTAGCACGGTTTATTGTTATTAATGATATGGCTAGCCAATTTGATCAGCTGAAAAAAATATATTTGTAATTGAATGTATGGAAATAGCTCTGCTTTTTGGAGTGGGTTTGCAGATTCATGTCGCAATCTGTCTGCTTATCAGCCTCCGTTATTTATATCTCATATAAGCTTACTGTCTTCTGCTGTCTGAAACGCTGGCTTTGCTGCCAAAATCGAAGCGAAGATTCTATCACAGTATAGCACTGGGCTATTTACGCGGCGATATTAAGGAATCGTTTATGGGAAATCTCGGGTCTCAAACACAGTCAGTGCCTCGTTTATTTCGTGATTTGTAAAAGCATCTAACGAGATTCCCGCGGCAATCTTAGGAGATCAGTTGATTTTTATCTTTTACTTTACACGTCTTTTTTTCATTGATATTATTATTATTTCGTTAGCGTGTTACTTTTTCCATGAAGATGGAGCACGACAGCGATCACGCGTTTGGAATTTGCTTATTTATAAAAAAAAAAGACAGCTATATCACAACAGGAAGTCGACCGTTCTGGAGCTTATCGGAAATCGTTATTCGTTCATAATCGTACAAGTACTGCCGTCCGTATACAGGCATTTGTTATGACTCAAAATGCAATATTTTTGTATAACCATAATAGATATGTTTTTAAAAAATCACATACAATAACAACTAATTTACTGACCTTTGGCTTCAGGTTTAACCACATGAAAGATATGAGCATAGAAAGCAGTTAGCCAAAAAATATTAGAGGGGACACTCCAGTGATGTAGCCAGCATTTTTACCAGGAGGGCCCATTTCAAGACATTTTCTCCTTTCTTTTAGATAATGTCTTATACATACTGTATTTTTGCTGCTAGAAGGGGTTAGGGGGGGGGGGGGGGGGTTGGGGCAGGCCCCCTGGGCCACCCCCTGGCTACACCCTTGCACTCTTTCCCAGCCAAACACTGGTAGGCACCTGCAAATTATTCGCCATCCCCTGTTTTTATCCTATTATCAATATTATGACATTAAGGATTAATGTGAATCTTCTTTCAATCCATGCTCAAGACCTATGTCTAGGTAACTAGGTCTCCTTGCGTGATTTAGTGTTTCAGGGCCCCCCCAATATACAGCATAGCCAGGATTTTTAACAGGAGGGGCCCCAAAAGGCCCTTTCAAGGCATTTTCTCCTGTGTTTAAGATATTGTCTTATACATTTACTGTATTTTTGGCTGCTAAAAGGGGGGGCCGGGCCCCCTAGGCCACCCCCCTGCCTACGCCCCTGCCCCCCCAATCTACTATAACCCAAGTGGGATCAGGGAGGGGGGGTCTGTTTGCATGATGGAGTAACCAAATGTAATTTTGGGGTTCAAATAATATTTGTATTCTCTGTATTTTTTGTTTGACAAATTTTGCCTGGTTATATTTTGGGTTTAGAATTCAGGGTTGGGTATTTTTGGGGTAATACATAAGTTTTATTCTCTGAATTCCTTCCTGCAAGAGCTTGGGCCCTATCCAAAAATGCTTGATCAACTGTAATGCATTTTACATACAATACCAATCTGCAGTCCTGACCCAGTCACCCGGGAGGGGGGGACTCTCAAGAAAAGTAGACAGGGGTGATTGTCCTACCTTTTAGGGTATAAAATTTGGGCCAACTTCTATCCCTTAGGGGGTTGTTTAAGGATTTTCCGATTCATCAATCTCTTAGGGTATGAAATATTCCTTTGAAAGTTCCTTTGACCACACCCAATTTGCTATCTCTAAGTGGTAAGAATTGCTGTTGACCACACCAAAATTGTTATCCCTTAGGGTTAAAATTGATTTTGCAGACAATCACCCTTGTCGTTTTTATCGGGTTCAGTCAGCTGGATGAGGAAGTATTATGCAAACCAGATCATTTTTTGCACCCTTTTCTTTTTACAGGGCTCTGCTGTAGAATCTGGCAAACCTGAAAATGCGGTTGACCTCTCCTGTATCCACGTAAGTAATCCAGATCAGTTATCTTGTTCTGTGTTTGGTGTACACATGGTGCAAACATCAGGGGGTGGGGTAGGTGGGAAGAGGTAGCCTCAATTCCTACTTATATCTCATGGAGATACTGCAATTGCATTAAAAATCCCTTTTTGTTCTTTTGGGTGGTTAGATTTTTATTGGAAAACTCCCCCCCCCCCAACCCCCTCTGAAAAAATAATTATGGGCCTGGTATATTGGGTTATCTGCCCCAGAAGGTTATGTGTGGTCTTCATGTTCCAAAATGCACAATCCGAAGCAGCTGTAAGAAAGATTAACTGTGCAGAACCAGTTACCAGATTACATTTCTTGTTTTCCCTTGTAGCTTTCTGGAAATTATGTAGACTTCAGTTAATGAATAAAAAAACAAGTAAACCTAACCTCCACCATGCCCTGCCCATCCCCATGTTCGACTCTTCTCCCTTTCTAAGACCTGTGGTCTTAAAAAGTCTGGATATTAAGATTTGCTTTAAATAGGTGTCAAATAAGTAGACTGGGCTTGCTGGGTCTCTGCTACTGCACAACTGCTGAGATCTACTGAAGGGAGATCTGTTCATGTTGATCATATACATATATCCCCTACATATCTATAGTCAGACTAATCTCAGTCAATAAGCAAGCTTTGTATCAGAGACATTTTTATCTACAGATACTGTTACCATTCTAATCACATTGTTTGTTTTTCAGTGGGGGTATCTAAACTGTGTGCTAGTGGTCGATCCTAGCAGAAAAGCCAAGGTAGGCATAAATATAGATAAATCAAATACTTGCACATATGCTGCCAAATCTCTGCTTGTAATGTAAAGCCCTGACCAAACAAAACGCAAGTGGATGCAATATGGCAAACTTCTGTACAAAATTTTAAAATGTTCAAATTTGACACAATTCAACGCAAGTGAACATAAGGCAGCGCATGTTGGTGCAAGTTTGGCATTTCTTTTGGCCAGGGCTTAACCAGAGTAATTCATACTAAATATCTGCTGAAATAATAATAATGTAAAAGCTGTTTGAGTGCCTGCTTTCAGGCGTTTACCCTGTGTCTTATGTTTTTTGCTATGCGCTGAGTACTTACCATCCATCATCCGGGGCAAGCGCAAAGTGAGCCAAACAGGCACAATCAAAATCAAGATTTTACACACCTGGATACAAAGCAGTCTTTCTGTTGCAGTCCCAATTTGATTATTTTAAAATGAAATGATACAATGACTTACAGGACCTACAGTGGAAGACATATTGGGTAGACCTTTGTGGTTCAACCTTGAGATTTTATAGGGTGAGTAAAAATCAGATGGGTACCCAGGATTTACCGAGGGGAGGGGTGCACAATCGTAGATATAACATTGATATTCAGCAACAATGCCGCAGCAAGCCTTGAAATATTAGGGGGAGGGCACGATACAGAAACATTAGGAAAATATTGGGGGCACAGGCATGGCCTTACTTGTCTTTTCCTTATAATCAGAAGCAAAGTTTTGTTTGCGATATTAATACTATCTATCAAAACTTACTGAAATCAAATAATTTCCATAAAGGCCTTAACCTCAGAGTTGTCAAAGTTTGTTAACTGATTTTACCCACACTGCCCACCAAATTATATATCTTTTTACTTTTTTCTCAGGATTTATCATTGCCTCCTGATACAGCCGATTACCCCCCACCAACTAGTGTAGCTGGGCCTACAAAAAATGTGAGTTATTCTAGAGTTTAAATAGTTTGTAAATATATGTGGATGCCAGCATAAAATATTTACCATTTTAACTGATTCAGCTGATTCCACATCACCTATGCAGACCACCTAAGTAATTGTTCTACAGCTTGTCTTTAGTAGACAGATATGGGCCTAGGGGGGGAGGGGGGAGGGGAAAGAAGGCCTACATATCCAATTCTATTTATGTTCTAAATAATGAGCACCACTCATTACCCAGGAGTAATATTCTCATTTCTCCTTCACTTCAGAATGATAAGAAAGAAGCATTCTTGATGCTGAAGAAAGGAGCCTCAGTAGAAATAACGGGATATGAAGAGGTATGAATAAGGCCTACATACGGTAACTCTCTAATGAAAGCTTTATTTTGTGTATTAATTTCTTATGTTTACCAATGGATATGATGATTCATGTTGTTCCCAAATGTCATATCAGTACAAGGCAAAGAAAAGAATAAAGAAAGGAGAAACCTCCCGGGCAAGAAATAACTTGTTCAAGCTCCTGGTCACAAAAACCCCTGGATCCCCTGTATACTACTTCCAGGCACCATCTAAAGGCTCTATGTATAGATGGTAAGTGCACAGGATATGACTGACATACACAAACTTAATGTTATATTGAATTGGAGAGTAGCTTCCAGAATGAGCAGCTAATGTTTTGGAGGAAAAAGTAAACAATAAAACAATTACATAAAAATAAATGTGAAATACATAAAACTGACGATAGTATATGATAATAGTATATGGTGATAGTATATAACGATAGCAAAGGCCAACTGCATAGTAAGGAAGTGTGATATAATGGCACTTTATGGTGCGTTGTGATGATATCAATTGTGATGACCATGACAATGTCGACGATGATGTAGATACTGGATGGTAATGAAAACATCTGTATAGAGGATGTTAATTAGACTGATGATGATAAAGATGACGGTGATAATGATAAAGATGATGATGTACATCCCAGGGCATTGAGGTCACAGGCGCGAGAACAAGGTGGAACAAGGGCAGCGGAGGGGGAGGGAGAGAGGAGAAAGGAGCGAGAAGACCCCTCCTGTCTCTTCTCTCCGTCACCTCCCCCCTCTGCCGCCTTGCTATTGTGCCTCATGATGCCACGCCCGTAGCCAGGATTTTGAGCGGGTTGGCTCGTTTTTCCATTGAGCGGACAAAATTTCAGGTATACCCCCCTCCTAGCTTTATTTACATTAGGCAACCAATATTTCAAATAAATTCAATCTTGTATTTAAAATTTAGGGTGCTTTTTAACATATAGCAATAATAATAAAGATAATTATTATAAAAAGATGTTTATAGTCATTTTAAAGACATATTGATGTGCAGGGTATATCCAGGGAAAGGTTATATTTTTTCGTTTACTCTGAGCGGACCTTAAAGCCGGGTCGGGGGGTTTGTCCAAATCCCCCGAGCCCCCCCTGGCTACGGGCCTGTAATGCTGACCTTGATGTCATCGGTACCTGAGGAAGGATGGTGTATAAATAAGGTTTAATGGTCACTGATATTTTTAAGGATCAGCAAAATAGAAGAGGGAATCGACCTTGCTGATACTCCGCAGGTTTGGAAATAAAAAATTATTTCACTTTCTTCAATAATTTATTCTGATTTATTCTAATAAATTATAAAATTAAATAAACAATATAAAATAAATTATTTATAATAATTTATCTGATTTATTCTTCTCTTTGTCCTTTCAGAGCAACTCCACAGTGGGTAAGTTAAAATTGCCTTCAGTGTCAATACAAAGGTTATATATTAAAATTAAAGAAAAGCAAATGTTTTATTTCTCTTTTTTGTAGACAAGAGGCTTCAGGATGCCAAGATGCTGGCAGTTGAGCAGAGGAGGTACCATCTTGCACCTGAGCTGTGAGTATAATATGTAAACATTGGTCTTCATGGGTAACGTTTATTCATCGTAATAGTGACAGGATTGGAAAAAAATTAACATCAACAGCTCAATCAGTATTTCCAACTGAAGTAGAATTGGGTGCTAAGAATAAATTTTTTTTATCACATTCTCCCTGTCATCGCTGTCGTCTTGTGTAAGGTATTATTGTCAACACCTGAGGGCGTTTCTAGAGAAAATGCAGGGTGGTTTTCAGAGTAGTACTTCACTAACAACGGATTAATTACGTTCAAAGGGCTTCCTCAGCTCTGGTAATAGATCACTAGATGAATCTAGAGATTTTTTTTATTTCCAAATGCATGCATAAAATCAACCATCTTCATAACTACCAACGAATGTGTCAACCTAACTCGAACTCATCTCGTCACATGAGAAGGGTGGGTCCGGACCCTTCAGACCCTTCCCTTTTAGCCTGGCACTACAGCAGTAGTACCCTTTTTTTAACTTCGGCAGTAGTTTGAAGATGCTAAAGCAGTGGTTTAACAAGCTAAGGAGAATACAGTATTGTTCAATTGTATATGGAAGCCGCAAAATTTTCTGAAGAGGTTTTCATATCTGAAATTGACCTTTTTTTTCAGAAAGTACTCTGAAAAGGATGATGAAGATTCTGGCATGGAAGGTTAGTAATAGGCATTGGTATGTGTTTTCTTTAAGCGCTGCTACTGTTTCACAGAGGTGTTGATTCATTCCCCTGCTGTTGGCCGTTCTGTTGTTTCCATGCCTGCACACCATGCTCTAAAGAGCCCTTCGGAAGATATCGTTTCGGCCTTTTTTTATTTATTGGTTAATATTTCTTTTACTTACTGCTGCTCTTGGTTGTGTACTATTCAGGTGATGTTGAAGAGAGTTTTGAAATCGTAGAAAAGCCTCCAGAACCAGCTATTAACCCAAGACTTGTAAAACTACAGGTAAGACATTTCAAAGGAGACTTTTGTGGTCTTGAATAGAGACGCAGATGCATCTTCCTTTAATTTTGAACTGGATTTCATAAAAGGCAAAGTCCCAAATCTCGATGCTTACTTATTCAGTGATGATGCTCTAAGCTTTGGTTGTAACATGTCACTGTTTGCCTTTCCATCCCCCTATACCATGCATATTAATTTTCCTAGTAATTTTCTAATTTTCTAACAATGTTAAGTTTCACCTCGTTTATTCATTTATTGCCATTTTTTTCTAGCATAAGCTGCGAGCGAAAGAATGCGAGTTAGAGATGCTTGAAGGACAGGAACAGGCCTTTCTTGGCAGCAATACACGATGTGAACGTGAGCTATATGACCACAGGCCCGTGGGGTTTATTTGGGTGGGGGAAGGGGGGGGGGGGGTGGAGTTTTAAAGGGTCTCTTAAATGTCCAATATATCTACTGCTGACAAAGGAAGCCGCGTTTCCACTTATCCAAGGATATTCTCCAATTGTGCACGCCTTGGCTTGAGTCGTCAAGAACATTTTATGATTTTTTTTAAGGGTGTCGCCTTCGGTGTATTGTTCAAATAATCTCTGTTTATCTTTATGTCTGCTTTAGCACTTTGATCTGTTTCCAGTGTCTAAGGTTTGCGAATTTGAGGCGACGACGAAGGATGATTACTACCTCGTCCTAGGCCATCCCTCAACACTCATACCAAAGAAAACCAAACTGAAAATTCTTGGTCAGTTGTCAAATAGACGATGGCGATGCTTTGTTGACCTTCCAAAAGCTTCAGACATTGCCATTGTCGACGACACGGGAAGCGGTCCTCAAGAGATGGTGTCCAGGCGAGAAGTCACCACGGAAAGTGGTCCTGAAGAGATGGTGTCCAGGCGAGAAGTCACCACGGAAAGTGGTCCTAAAGAGATGGTGTCCAGGCGAGAAGTCACCACGGAAAGCGGTCCTGAAAAGATGGTGTCCAGGCGAGAAGTCACCACGGAAAGTGGTCCTGAAGAGATGGTGTCCAGGCGAGAAGTCACCACGGAAAGTGGTCCTGAAGAGATGGTGTCCAGGCGAGAAGTCACCACGGAAAGTGGTCCTGAAAAGATGGTGTCCAGGCGAGAAGTCACCACGGAAAGGCTTATCGGGAGTGTTCCCACTAGTTTGCTCGTGGAACTCGAAGACTTATCAAAAAAGAAGAGAACTTTAAAGGTCGAGACAGGAACTCCTATGAGCACACCGGGTGTGTCGCCCCACCCTTCCCCCCCACTGTCACCGTACTCTCCCCACCGCCCCTCGGATCAGACCAATCAGCGTGACGCT
This sequence comes from Nematostella vectensis, assembly GCF_932526225.1. Taxonomy (NCBI): domain Eukaryota; kingdom Metazoa; phylum Cnidaria; class Anthozoa; order Actiniaria; family Edwardsiidae; genus Nematostella; species Nematostella vectensis. The sequence continues at coordinate 12,653,236 of NC_064035.1, read as the reverse complement.
TCGCAAGGCGAACAGGTCGTCGAAGACTTGAGGCGCTTTACAGGAAGGATAGCTCCCCCAGATCAAGACGCCTGGGAACAATTCTACCTTCCCTCCCCTCCCTCGTCGCCAGACACTTCAAGGTCGACCTCCCCATCCCTCTCTCCCTCGCAATCTTTAGAGGCGCTTGACTCACAGGAATCCCAGAAGGATGATAGACATTCACTTGAATCAGATGAAGTACCTGTGACGTATATTGGCGCAGAGTCTGGAGAGGAGCCCCCTGATGAAGACTTGGAACCTGAAAACGAGTATAGGGAAGTCACTGCTGGGCGGGATGTGATTGTGGCGGCTGCGAAACTGGACAGTTCTACAGGTATAGAGATTGTGATAAACCCTCTTGATACAGACGCTAGATTACTGTACGATGCCTTACGTCTGGACCCCTCTCCTGACAAAGTGTTGTTTTTGCCATCTGTACTACGTTCACCAACTTAGTGCTTCCTTCTTCTGTACAGATGATCTTGCTGATAGCCCTGAAAGTTCTTGCAAGAACTACGGCTTTGTGGTGACCAAAAAGCTTCGGCAACGAGGCATCAGTTTGATCGTCGGCTCGTCTAGCTCAGAAGGTACGCGGGAGACATGGTGTGAAATGTGGCGGAAGAGTATTTGATCTCTGTTTCTTGCCGCTTAAGAATTTGTTTCACGCTAAAAAAAAAGTTACGATCTAAAAGCCAATAGCTCAGATTTGATATAGCAAGTGAATGGACCCGAAGTTCCCAAGAACTTGAAACATGGTGGGGATGGGAAAGTGCCTGAGGTGCGAAGATTTTCGCCATTAAAAATCGCTTTTCCCGAGAGCCTCTTATCGATGCGCTTGTTCCAGGTCTTTTATTATATTACACACCTGAGGTTTGTTATCCTGGATCTTAAGAGAGAGCCTGAAAAAAAATTGAAAATCTGATTTTACTACGCACTTTTCTCGCATCATATCGTGACATCGATGTATCATTGTATTGTGGGTAAGAATAATCAGTAGCTTTACGAATGACCCTACGGCATCGCGACACACACGAGAAATCGATAACCGGAAGGGCAAAAGTTCCACCATGAGGGGAGGGTTAGGACGGTATAATATGAATTAGTGTTTTAAATGACATTTTTAGGGGGATACGGTTCCTTTAGATAACTTTTTTGTATTAGAATTTATACTAACACTGATACTGTTTTCTTTCAGACGAGGATGACGACGGAGGTGAGAGTTCCCTATTACTTCCTGCATTTCGAAATTTCACTTTAAAGTCGTGTTCTTAATAAGTCTTTTCTTGTCTTTTAGTGGACACAATAGCGAAAATAACGCGAAGGTAAGTTGGAATACTTAAAAAAACCCTTAAGGGATAATTATAAACCCTGTTTAATAATTATCCCTTTTGCAATAGGAAACTGGACGAAGAATTTGAACGGTTCTCGTACCCGAAGGAAAACACCCAATGTAAGTAAGAGACGTTTAGAGACTCTCTAGGACTACGGCAACATAACACCATAATAGGGACCGAAGCAACGGCAACGCGGACGCGAGAAAACATTGGAATTTGATTCAGAAATCAATAGCAGCACGTGGAAATGCGTTCTGTCTGATACATTTAAGCCGTGTTTTCCGTAAAACCACGACGTGAAAACTCCAAGTTTCACGTTCAATTGAGGACGCGGACGTTTGCACTATAAAGGCTGGTTCTCACGACGACGTAAGCGTAACCGGAGACGGAAGCGTAAGAGTTTATGTCGCGTGAGAACCGGCTCGACGTAAGCGCAAGGTTTTACGCATGCTCAGTTCGTAGTCTAGTGTCCATTCCTCCTCGACGAGTTTGGTTAATTTATGCTTATGTTTTGCTTATGCTTATGTTTTGCTTATGCTTACGTCGGACCGGCTTAACGCGACGTAAGCGTACATAGACGTAAGATTATCAAAACTTCCCGTTTTTCTTGCGCTTACGTCGAGCCGGTTCTCACTCGACATAAGACTCTTACGCTTCCGTCTTCGCTTACGCTTACGTCACTAGTGAGAACCAGCCTTAAACTCCATAAACTACGTTTGCTGCTGTAGAAATAATGTCCTTAGTTTATTTTTATCTGTTTGTGACTATAATGTTTTGCTTTATTCCATTGCAATTAAATTTATATTGATCGCCACGCGCGAAAACATCTTTTTCGATCGCGTTGTCCTAGCTGTCGTCGTCGTCCTTGCTTAAGATCCCTAATATCGCGTCCGAATATGGCAAATACCGTCTATTTTCTCATAATTTGTTTACTCCATTTTTGACTGTACCTAGCGAGTGCGTGAGTCCCTGAAATCGAAAGAGTGGCGTAAAAAAATATTGAGATTGGATAAGCAGATATAGATGGCTTGAGAAAAAACTGGAGAACTATACTGCCGCAAAAAAAATCAATGCAGATGAGATGTACATTTCTGCAACAAACAAAATCCACTGAAATTTCTGGGAAATTGAGTCAATAAACTCAGAAAAATTTAGAAATTCATAGAATAAACCGTCGTATAGAATCCTTAAACAAATGTTGTCGAGCCTTTGGCAACCATTTCAAGAGAACCCTCGCGCCGACATATGCTTGAGTTGTCCAAACAACTGTAAGTCTCGGCAATATTCTTTTGGGATTCTCGTGAGATACTATAAAAAGCTGAAATTACACGTTAAGACCAGGTATGACCTAGTAAAACAAACAATTTTCTCTAGAACTCACTGGATCGTTGATCCAACTTTCATTCTACTTTTCACATCTATTAACTCGACTAAACTAATATGTACTCACTTCTGTTTCTTTTTTTTTAAAAATAATAATCTTCCTCCTGTGTACTACCTTCATGTGACAGTTTTTAATTGTACGCTTTTGTAAGTACAGTAAACTGTTATGGGCTTGGCAATTTATTCCCCTTTAATAGCATCATGTTATTGCGTTGTTAGCCGCGACAGATTGAGCGATTAACTTACGTGTTCGGCGGTCTGTGAATGGAAAACCCTCGTCGTGTTTTATTCATTCAGGACGCTGTCATAGTTTATTGATTCCTCGTGTAGAGCGTACAACACTTCCGCATGATTTGAGCGGGAAAATCACCGAGGATGTAATTGGATTACCAAATTCTTGCACCTGCCACTAAATGTAACTCGAATTGGATGAATCTTTCGCGCTCGCGGTTTTTGTGCCGTATGCCCTAACCAATAGCGTCCTGAACTATAATTTTTTTTAAATTACGGCTGAACAAGACAAAGCTGCTGTTTCATATGTGATGGGATCGCCTCGAATCCAGCGCAGAGCGCACTGGAAACAGAGTCGTTCTTTGAAATGCGGCAATGTGCCTAACTCGTCGTGTTTTCAATGCTTGTTTACAGCCGGCGTGAGGCCGTACTCTGCGTTTGTGCCTCGGAAGAAAGCCTGTATCAGCTTTGGAATCAGGTAAGATTTCCTCATTCCCCACACAGCTGATGACGACTGATGATTTATTATTTAAGCATGCAAAATACTCGCTCGCGCAACACGTTGAACTATCATATTAGTAGACGGTGAGCGAGACATCGTGTCGCGCTGTCGTCTGCCTAGTCGTGTCTCTGTTGTCTTTATCGATAAGAAATTCTGCTCTATCTGTATGTGAGCTGATCTTAATATTTAGTCTAACGTAACAAAGCGTGTATAGAGTGCGGTGGGAGTTATTGAATTCAGCGGGCGGCCTGAAATGGAGCTCGATTGAATGACTAGATCAATGCCATTCGCCGCGTCTACAATCCACGCGTTTCTTCACTACAATAAGCAGTTAAGTACCAAGTACTCATAAGCAAAAAAAAAACTTTTGAAAATGTTAAAAATGAATATCTCGCGAATTGATACAGATTTTGATTCACGATTTAATTATTTTTTCTCACAAGAAACACAGTGCGCATTATTTTATTTTTTACATTTTTATATATGCGTACTGTGACAAAGAAACGCCACTTTTTCCATAGCGTCAATATTATTTAGCATCATTTCTTTTCTTAGTGATATCCATAGATTTGATCAAGCATTATCGTTTAACCTTTTTAAAATTTACATTCGCAAAAAAGGTTCTTTTCAGACCATTGTAAGGTAAAGTTAGTTATAACGATAACCGCTTTATTTGATGTTACAAATTGTCAGAAGCTTATTTGCTTTATACAAATTGGATCTGTCAGTCAATGGATGTTATGATAAGACAATTTATTGATCGTAAACAATCCCACAAACTCTAAATACGTACAGGGTGTATGTTCGGAATTATTTCAGAGGCGGTTTTTTTATAGCGCTGTTTTTTCAAACAGCGTTAAGAAGTTGTAAATTAAGAAACTAGCTAAAAGTAAGAAATGTTATGAGTTTCCCCTGGAAGACATGAACCATTGTGTTTGATTGTTATAATCAATAGTAATACAATATCACTTTCTTTGCATTTCATCCTATTTAATTAGGATCTCCATGTAAAAATGTCTGTGCGCTTTTATTACATGATTTTCCCCTTTTTAGTTTTTTTTGTCAGAATGTTACTTTATTCTCAAGATATTCAGACATTTTTCAAAATATCTTTTATTTTAGGTTTTTTTTTTTTTAATATCCCTATCACAGAGTTCTACCTGCTGTCAGTTTGGCTCTTTAGTTATCTATTGCATATATAAGATTTCATGTGAAGAATAATATATATAGCTTTGTTACTTAATAAAGATTCCCATCAAAACTATAATTTCACCTTATTTTATATTTCTCTTTCCAACATTTATGTCACGATAACAAAAGCCCCCTTGAAACTCACAACCTTGAAATACTCATAATGATAGACAGAGCAAAAAAGTGGCATGGAATTTTCCGCAAACAAGGAGTTCCTCTGACCAAAAGCTTAATTCCAAATTTTAAAGAAATTTAGAAGATATGAAATTTAGATATTAGCGAGCAAAGTTGGCTTAATTTCTGATCAGAGCCCGATTTCTCCCTAAAAACGAGGAGAATTCATACTTTAAACATTTGCAAATTGCACTTTAAGCCTCATATCTCGAAGACAAATCCATTAGAGAAAAACACTTTTTGATATGTTGGTTAACATGACTTAAGGAACCTCTATGCAAAAATTCAAGCTTACCGAAGTTAACCAGACCTTATTTTGAGAAAACTTTCCATTTCTTTGCTCTGTCATAATGATATTTTGTAGGGTTCATATTCATCAGTTATAAGCCTTGCTTACTCAGACCCTTCATTCATGTACACATCTGCAACCCTCTAACCACGGGCGACGATATCACTAAAAAATACATAATCACAACTTAACTATCCTATCGCCCGTGCGTTAACCCCTTAATACGACTAACCCTTGACCTCGACCCTCAGTGCTAAGACCACGAATCTGCGGTTAGCCACGACCGATGAACTCCTCAAGGATTACGCCTCGCCTTTCCAACAAACGCCCCTCAGCCGCAGTAAGACGTTCGACACTTTCAATGCACTTAGAGAATTCAGGTAGGAAGAGCCACAAGGCTTGTTTATCGTTCTCGGGTGGCAAACACACCCTCTTGGTTGCCGGCGATCAAGCAGGCTGCTGTCTCATGGTCTCGAATAATACAGAGTCTAATATAGCATCCATTTTTATCGGCTAATCCTAGAGAAGAACAAGGTTTCAGTTGAAATTTGTTAACCATGAGTACAGCATTAAACATAATAATCGTACTTTTGTCTTGTGTCTTCCAACTAACCCCCTATGCTATCGTTTTGTCCTCATTTCTCTTTTGTATCCCACTTTACACATATGCATTCTACAAATGCACGGATCATATCAATCAACTTGTTTGTACTTAGTACCTAGTCCCATCCCATCCCCTACCCCCAATCCCCATCCATCCTTCCCCCATTAGTCCATTCCTCCTTTTACCTTCACTTATGCATTCTGTGTTCCGATTAGGTTAATCAGTTTGCTCGTGATTCGAACAGACCCGTCCACTTCCACATCTATCCTTCCCCTTTCGTACGCAGCCTTACCACAAAGTACGGTATAAAGCCCTTGTTAACGCCCTAAAGCTTCACCGCTCACATGCCCGCAGTGAAGTACCAAATTTGCAGGAAAAGGAAGGTTGGGAGTAGCTGGGCCATTTCACCGTTCAAGTGCGGCCCCGAAGTGTTAATTTTATGGTAACGTCATCATTCTTTCCCAGCACGCCAGAGAATTCCCCGCCATTGAACAGACGTCGGACGATCCAGATGACGAGAAATAACGAAGGAGGGTTTGGCTTCACTCTTCAGGTAACTTCCTTAGATGACGTCATTACATTTTTTACTTTTTCTGTGGCTACAGGAGCCGCCAAAATGGCACACTCGTCCCCATGCAAGATGGCACTCTCTCCCCATGCTCCTCCGAGACTCTTGTCTTTAATCTCCTTTAATCTTGCACTCTTGTCCCCACGCTCCCCTAGTACTCTAGTCTTCCCCATGTTCTTTTTGTTGAATTTTCATACAAGCTTTCCTGTTATGTGTTTTCCAATAACAAGTATTGTAGTTGCATCAGATTGCACGCTGAGAGCTGTTATTTTTCGCAGACTTATGGCATTGTGCAACAGAACGGCGAAGTAGAATTTATGACGTTTGTACTGGCCGTGGAGGAGGATGGACCTGCGTACATGGCGGGCATGAGACCTGGTAGGATAATCGAGGTCTATTTAACATCTGCTTTAGGTGTTTTCAGATGTCACGGAATAAATCATATTTCATGTGTCCGGCTTTCAAAGCGTTTTGACCGGGATGATGGTTTTTCCCTCATGCTTGTCGGGTTGTTTGTTTTGTCCGTCTGGGTTATGGTTCTACTGGTCGTTTTTGTTTAAGGTGATATAATCGTCAGCGTTGAGAATCGCGACGTGGAGGAGGAAGATCATCGTGTCCTCGTCTCACTTCTCCAGGAAGCCCCAGTCTCGATTAGGTACGCTACTATATCGCCTATTAGACGCCTTTTATACTTACTACAATTAGTACTACTATTACAATTAGGAGAGAGTTGATAAAACCTCCATCAAACTTTCCTCAACATCAACAAGTATCATCTTCACTTCATCTCACGTTACAGGTCCCCAACGTACGTCATTTCACTTCACCTCACCTCACCTTACCTCATTTCACTTTACCTCACCTCACCTTACCTCATTTCACTTCAGTTCACCTCATCTTATCTTACCTCATTTCACTTCAGTTCACCTCATTTCAGTTCACCTCGCCTTACCTTAATTCACTTCGCCTCATCTTATCTCACCTTAACCTCATTTCACTTTACCTCACCTCATTTCATTTCACTTCACATCACCTTACCTCATTTCACTTCACCTTACCTTATCTTATTTTACTTCGCCTCAACTCACCTTATCTCCTTTTTACTTCGCCTCAACTCACCTTACTCATTCCACGTCACCTCACCTTACCTCAACTCACCTTACCTCATTTAACTTCAGTTCACCTCACCATGCCTCATTTCACCTTACCTTACTTAACCTCCTCACCTCGCCTCACTTAGCCCACCAAACCACACCTCCACTCACCTGACCCCAGATCGTCACCTCACATTGCTCACCTTTTTTTATCTCGCAGTTAAAACCTTATCTTGCTTTACCTCACCTCACTTCAGCTTACTACACCTTCCCTTATCTTGTTTTACCCCACTTTACTTCAGCTTACTTACTCTCCCCTTATCTTGCTTCACCTCCCCTCACTTTACCTTCCCTTATCTTGCTTATCTATCCTTATCCTTCTAGACTTATGGACATACTGAAGTATTTTCTATTTTCTTGGTTTTAGGCTTGTGGTTGTCTTTGTGGACGCAATCAGACGAATGCATCTCAATACAAGAATCAAGGTGTTAAAGGTACGCTAAACGGTCGCGTATTGTTGCTCTTCGCGTTTTGCGCTCTGTTTGGGATTGCTGGCCGTTAGCCAGGGGGGTCTGGGGAGATCCAACCAAGAGGAGAGGTGCTCGAATAAGGTCACAACATCAGCCACAGGTATAAACACCAGGAACTAGGCCATCTGACATCTTTTCTTGTGTTTTTGCCAGACCGAGCTGCAAAGCAAAGAAGATGAGTTTGAAGCGTTGTGCAGGAAGGAGCAAGAGATCTGCCGAGGTGAGCTTGGAAAAATTCTTCTTCAAATTCTCATCAAATCCGTGGATTAGTGGTAACTTTGCTCAGATTTCTCGAAAGTTTATGATAGTAAAATTTGACATACAGTAACTGAGCTCATCAAAACAACACACAAACATTCACGTAAGATTACAGTTCCAAAAAAAACCTTTAAAGTTAGTGTTATAGGGATAACATTTTGCGCTATTTTGATGTGTTTAATTTTCGAAATATACTCCATTTTGCGTTGGTATCACATCATGTTCGAGGTATTACATTTTGCCTTGGTATTGCATTTTGTGGCGAAATGTATTGCTTTCTGTGACGTTACAAGGTTCTATCTAATCCATGAAATAAGCAGCAACAGATACATTTTGTGTGTGAACCGGCGCAAAATCAGCAGAAGTCGAAGTAAATAAGCCGCAGGCCCCTTACATGGGCTCTTAGATAACAGACACATACAAATATAGATGAAAAAAATTGTTCATTTTCTTATGTTATTCTTAATCTTACTTATGTTAAGCCGACTTTATCTCTCATCACTGTGCTTTTTTGTTGGTGTTGTGTGCTCCTGACGCTAGGTTTGATTGACAGGTTTAAGCCACTGCATCTCTATTGCTGATATTCAGCCGATGAGACAGACTCACCCGCGGCAGAACCCATACATGTACACGACCGAGCTGACGAGTTCATTCGCCAAGGATTCGCCTAACGTTCGTGACAGCCTCGTGCAGTACCGACAGCAGCCTCAACAACGAACAAGACCTGCCTCCTTACCCGACCAATCCGAACTCTCTAAACAGGGCCTCGCTTGCACTACCGGTACTGAAATGCTTGAGACCTTTGCTTCCTCGCCGGAATTCGCCAAGAAAAGTGCGAGTTTGAAGCTTCAGAAGAAGGTCAAGAAAGCGCGGCAAACTTCCACCACGTTTAAAACATATGTTGAGCTTGAAAACTATGATAACACTCCACTTGTTGACGAGATTGGAAGTACTTTGTCTGTCAGTAGTAGTAACAGTGAGTCGTCAAACAGGTTATCCTGGCCTGTCAGTCCAGATGACGTAATGACAGCATCACCAAAACGTCAAGCTAAATCAAAGAAAAAGAACGACAAGTCACCCTCAAAGAACAATAACCAAACAAACCGGAATCAAGGAAATACTGGAATTACGGAAAATACAAAATCACCAAAAAAGACGAACATTGATGCAACAGTTCCAAGTGATTCTTCCGTTTCAGTTGTAAGAGTCTCATTGCACTCCGAATCTCGAACTTCTAGCGTTACTCGGAATACACTCAACGGATCTGGCGTCAACGTGAGTGTAGGGACACCGAGAACTAGTAGTACGACACCTGAGAATACGGCCATTCAACCAGGCATTGTATCTCGACTCGCTAAGGCATCGCCACAATCCGCTCGGACCACGCCCATTTCCGCTCGCTCCGAGTCCCTCAAGGACTTGAGCACCAGGGGTGAGGTCGCGAGGGTTGTGTGGCCGCCACGTGACGAGTGCAAGGCGAGTGAGAGGAGCGACCCGCTATGCTCGACCGAGCCTAGGTACAATGCCAAGCTAGCCGAGGATTCTAGCCAAGCTAGAGACGAGTTTCAAGGTAAAGAACGATCGGAATCGAATATCTCACAACTGAAACGTTTATTTGAAGGCTCCGAAACGCAGGAACCTATGGGTGAGCAACAAATGGCTGAAGAAATCATCCATCCGTCCCGGGTAGAAACGAAGAGTAGTAGGCCACGGCTAGGGTCTCGGCCCGAGTCCTTCATGCTTGCCATGGACGCCGCGGAAGACTGGCAACTAATACCAGAGAAGAACCGAAAGCACAGGAATCCCCACGAAAGCACGGCGTAATTTGGCTTTCTTTGTGGGGAGATCATCTTTATCGCTATATTTTTTTAATCCATAGCCATTTTTCGTAGCATTGTTCTTCATGAGAATATTTTTACTTATTTTCTAAAAGACATTGTAAATAAATTGTCACATTATAAGATATTTTCTACCGTGGGTTACAGAGAAAATCGACATGACGAACAATTCCGACGAGTAGGCGACCACAATGTCGCACCGCCAAAGACCCGACGAACAATTCCGAAAAGTAGGCAATCGCTCTGTCGCACCGCTGAAAACCCGATTACACGACAAACAATTCCAAAAAGTAGGCAGTCGCTCTGTCGCACTGCCGAAAACCCGATCACACGAACAAATCCGACGAGTAGGCGATCGCTCGGTATATTCCGATTATTTGAAGCCCTGCGGGCCTGTCTTCTCCAGCACCCAGGGTAGTCATTTTCGGAAGATAATTTATAAGGAAACTAAATAACATAAATATAGATAAAAGATGGGGTTTTCTGTGGCGAGTATGGCTAAAGTACACCAGCAGACTGTTTTATGATAAAATAATAATTTCGACGTTTCCCAAAAAAATGTATGTTTTTAAAATGTTTTTATAACGTAAAGAGAACTTAAGGATAAACAAAAGCAAATTGGGCAGTAAATGAATTTTTAAAAAAGAAAAATTGGAATAATATAAATCGCCCATTATAACATTTCCAGCCTCATCCCCAGGAGCAGTGGGTAATTTTCAACATGGCGTCTTTTTCAATGGCCACTATCAGCTAGACGCCATATTGAAAACTACCCAGAAGACCCTGGGGACGTGGTTATAGCGTTTTCGTCCAGCGCTCGGCGGTTGTTGCTGCAAACGAGCCTGTTCAGACCCCCAATGAACTAGTCAACATTAAAACGTTTGGAACTGTTCTAATTATGGGTTCTTCTGTACATACGCAAACATTTCCCCCGTGTTCCCTAACCCACTATAAAATTACCGTCTCTCTACAAGCTTCAGTTTAGCCGTCCTAGCAAAAAGTCTTAAACACGAGGTTCCGCTATAAAAGGGAAAGCTCCTCTCACCCCGGGCTCAAATTTGCAATTATAATCAGAACACTGCCACCCTAGAAGTCAGCAAAGTCTCCTATGTAAAATTGCTTATCTCTGAGCCTTAGTTGGCTAAAATAAAACTTTTTTTTGCACAGGTAACGAGACAGTTGTGTTAAGAGATTGATGAATTAGTGATTTGCTGTCCACTCACTTCTTTAGAGCAAAATTTTAAATTATTTTAGATGGATAAATCTAGGAATGACGTTTAATTTGGTTTAGAATATGAAATTTGAATCTAGCGCTCAAAGCAATTGTCCTACCATGTTAACTCATTGGCGGCTGGTTGATAACTGATTGTTCTTGAGTCCGGGGATGGGAGGAGCTTTCCCTCTTATAGCGGAACCTCGTGTTTATTTCGATATTTCCGATGGAATATATACTAAATGAATGATAAAACCTTGTTTTTAGAATGTTATCTCTTAATTTCTTCAACAATTTATCTTTGTATCAAAGGACTAGGTCGGTTTAATCAGTCTTTCGTAATGCGGATACCCAGTTCATTGGTTATCAGAGTAGGCACATGGGCTAACACGCAGTTTTGATCCTGTATCCACCCCTGTATTTTACCCCAAATGCCTCTAAGGGTGCATTGGCGTCTCACATACAGAACGACCTCTTATACAAGGTCGCTGAGCTTGGGTTACCTGTGGGTAACCATTTTTCCGCGCGCGTGCACGTTCAAACGAAAAAATTATGACGCAATTAATGATCATGATCTGCATGACTCTAAAAACAAAAGATTTCATCAGAGTTTGGAGCACCAACTGTCTTGTACCCAGGCGTCTCAAGTAAGTAAAAACAGGTGAAAAGTATACTAGTGACCGCAATGAGTCATTGGAAGGTTTAGCGCTGGCGCAAGGGAAGGGAAGGGTCAACGGGAGAAATGTTTTTCGTTCCCCCCTGCGCGCTGAGTCCGGTAACGCTAGTAAGCGCCTGGATACGAGCCAGGAGCACCAAGCTCCAAATTATTCTGCGTTAAACATAAATTCCTTGTGCTTCCCGTTTTTTTCAGGGAAAAGTAACCTGAAGGAGAGACTGTCGAGAAGTCCGACGTGTGACCCATTACCCCCACTATTCGCACGGTCAACGACTCGCTCGTCGAACTTCTTTCCGGTTTCCTTTGTTTCTCTGGCTTTCATTTCCCTGCAAACACAACACGGCAGCGAGACGTTGCCCGACAGGGTGATTTTTAGGTTGTGGTCGCCCCGTTTCCCCTTTGCCGTCATCACTGGTTACACCCCTGTGTCGTCTCTACTAACTTTGGTCAACGTCACGCTACCATGTGACAAGTTCTCTTCCGAAATAAAGACTCTACCGTCCCCACCCCTCCCCTCCTCAGGTTTTAAGGGCGTTAACTCCATCTCGCCCTTGGTGGTAAGAAACGGGAGCTTCCAGTGGCCCAGGCTGCTGGCTTTCTTGTGAGTTTTACTTTGGTCTTGAGTGGGAGTCTCTGGGTTATAGGCTCCGTCGACTGTGGAATACGAGCCGTTTTTATTCAAGTCGACGTCACTCGTCTGTCTGTAAGGTTTTGCGGTCATTCCATGCGTGGAGAGAGCTGCTAGACTCGAGGAACTCTCTGGGCCAACAAACACATAATGTGAGTTAACAGAGAAACAGTGAGTTACAGAGAAACAGTGTGTTTACAGAACAATGAGTTCACAGAGAAACAGTGAGTTAACAGAACAATGAGTTAACAGAGAAACAGTGAGTTAACAGAGAAACAATGAGTTAAAAGAGAAACAATGAGTTAACAGAGAAACAATGAGTTAACAGAGAAACAACGAGTTAACAGCATGCCCGTGGCGTGTTTCGGCGGCGAGATAAGTTTAAAGAGAGGGTGAGCTGTCAATCAATCATCTCTCATACCAACATCACAACATTGGCCGTAACTAGGCAGGTTATTTTAATATAGAACCTAAATACGAAGTTAGGTTCGGAGAGGGCTCGGGCTTGTCACGAACACTAAAGAGGCTATGGTTACTCAGTACCGTTCAAATGTTTCGAGACTTGAAAACAACGATCGCTAGGGTTTTTAGACAATAGAAATAAATATATAACAAGAGGCAACCAAAAAGGATTTCGTTAACTCGGAAGGCACAGGAGACTTTATCGCTTTGTTAAATATTAAACACAAATTTGGGACTGTTTATTTTTGTTTATTTTATAAAGAAATCGCTGACAAAGTATCCTAATTCCCGTGATTTTACTGTCTCAGAATAGATGAAGAGATATTGCCTCGAAAATGATTTGCCTCGGGGATATTTTTAGCTATGGCCGTGATTCTGTTCTCATTCTCCTCACCACATACCCATCTTGGACTTGTTTATTTCGATAAAATAGACCAATGGTAAGCAAACCATTACACCCAAACAAGGTCTTTGTTATTGAAGAGACTTTTTAAAGATGTTAAATCAATTAATTTTGAAGATTATTTTCTTAATATTGTTTCGGGTTAAATTGATTGTAGTGCTCATCAGTGGCTAAATAAAAATAGCTCTAACGATGAAACAGAAGTAGATTATTAAGCAGATGGAAACACTCTCTTTATTTATCATTTATTGTCAAAGTATGTGTTTATTAATTTACTAAATATTACATAATTATCAATTAAGCCATTATAGCTGTACATTAGTAAACTTTGTAAGACATGCATTATTCCCACAAACAAGCGAATCTTTTTTGCCGAATGCAGAAAGTCATAGGGTTGTTACTGCCCCATCAACTTTGGCAATCTAAATCTTACATTATCTATAGCTACATCACCTATATTCATAGTTAGCAGAACATTTGATAAGGAGTTGCGTTACTACAGAGAAAAATAATGCAGCAGATTCTGATTCGTAAAGAAAGCGGAACAACTTGTTGGAAATGTTTTTAAGGCAATGACAAAGGCCACATTAGCTCCATAACATGACGTAAATAATAACCATTTGAATTGTAGTGCTCTCCTACCCTTCATGTTTAGCCACAGCCACCCCAGCTCTCTATTTTTTTCCTATTGACGGTATGGTAAACATTGCACACAAAAAAGTGAAAAAAATAAAATACTTGTTTGAAAAGAAAAATGCCGGTTGGTCCCGTTGATGGTGTTTTCTTTTAAAACTTTGTGCTGAAGTTTAAGCAACAGCTGCAAACCATCTCATTAACAACAATGGTTGAGATGGGATAACACTATTTGCTCATTGTTCTGTTTTAGAAATGACTATTAATTCTAAATGTCACCCAGATACAAAAGTTTAAGTGTTGATATGATGTTTATTTTTTATTTCTGTCTGGTTTAATTTCATTTATTGTTACGATTGTTATATGATAAGTTGTTATAGTTTAGTGTCAAGCACCCTATTCAGTTTGCGAGTCACAAGAGTCGGGGAATGTGATTCAACAGTGTCTGCATACAGTTCTCCCTCACTATCTAAACAATCACTTCCCTCACAAGACTTGAAGGACTCTGCATCCGATATCGCGATACCTGGTAGTTTAAGAGTCTTCATGGTAGGCGAAGGGGTCACAATTTGAGTATCCGCCGAGGGGATGAGCACTTGCAACCCAAGGGGACCTTCCTTGGGGGCAGCATCAGTTATTGATTGGGAATGCACCACAGCATTCGTCAACTAAAAGTGGCAAACACATCATAAGATGAGGTTTAAAAGGCAACAAATGTGAGCTTGATTCATATCCAAGTAAATGGATCACAGAGAAAAGAAAAGGAAATAGGATTGGCTCAAGCCCAACAGGGGGGGGGAGGGTGAGGCTATGAGAGTAGTGTAACTAAGGGTGGACTTGAATGTGATCCACTTTAAAGATGAAAACAACTGGCAAGTAAAACATAATTTAGTAGTATCAGACGCATGTGAGGTGAGGTGACATGTCTGTAAAATGAGATGAGGTGTGAGGCATGTGGGGTGAGGTGAGGTGTGATGCATGTGGGGGAGGTGAGGTGACATGTCTGTAAAATGAGATGAGGTGTGAGGCATGTGGGGTGAGGTGAGGTGTGTTGCTTGTGGGGTGAGATGAGGTGTGAAGCATGTGGGGTGAGGTGAGGTGTGATGCATGTGGGGTGACATGAGGTGTGAAGCATGTGGGGTGAGGTGAGGTGACATGTCTGTGAAATGAGATGAGGTGTGAAGCATGTGGGGTGAGATGAGGTGTGATGCATGTGGGGTGACATGAGGTGTGAAGCATGTGGGGTGAGGTGAGGTGACATGTCTGTGAAATGAGATGAGGTGTGAAGCATGTGTGGTGAGGTGAGGTGTGATGCATGTGGGGTGACATGAGGTGTGAAGCATGTGGGGTGGGGTGAGGTGAGGTGACATGTCTGTAAAATGAGATGAGGTGTGAAGCATGTGGGGTGAGGTGAGGTGACATGTCTGTGAAATGAGATGAGGTGTGAAGCATGTGGGGTGAGATGAGGTGTGATGCATGTGGGGTGACATGAGGTGTGATGCATGTAGGGTGAGGTGAGGTGACATGTCTGTGAAATGAGATGAGGTGTGATGCATGTGGGGTGACATGAGGTGAGATGCATGTGGGGTGACATGAGGTGTGATGCATGTGGGACAAGAGGAGGTGTGATGCATGTGGGGTGAGATGAGGTGTGAGGCATGTGGGGTGAGATGAGGTGTGAGGCATGTGGGGTAAGATGAGGTGTGAGGCATGTGGGAGGAGATGAGGTGTGATGCATGTGGGGTGAGATGAGGTGTGATGCATGTGGGACAAGAGGAGGTGTGATGCATGTGGGGTGACATGAGGTGTGATGCATGTGGGACAAGAGGAGGTGTGATGCATGTGGGGTGAGATGAGGTGTGAGGCATGTGGGGTGAGATGAGGTGTGATGCATGTGGGACAAGAGGAGGTGTGATGCATGTGGGGTGAGATGAGGTGTGAGGCATGTGGGGTGAGATGAGGTGTGAGGCATGTGGGGTGAGATGAGGTGTGATACATGTGGGGTGAGGTGAGGTGTGTTGCTTGTGGGGTGAGATGAGGTGTGTCGCATGTGGGATGAGATGAGGTGTGAAGCATGTGGGGAGAGGTGAGGTGACATGTCTGTGAAATGAGATGAGATGTGAAGCATGTGGGGTGACATGAGGTGCGATGCATGTGGGGTGAGATGAGGTGTGAGGCATGTGGGGTGAGATGAGGTGTGATGGATGTGGGGTGACATGAGGTGTGATGCATGTGGGGTGAGATGAGGTGTGACACATGTGGGGTGAGATAAGTTGTGGCACATGTGGGGATAGATGGGGTGTGTCGCGAGTGGGGTGAGATGAGGTGCGATGCATGTGAGGTGAGATGAGGTGTGATGCATGTGGGGTGAGATAAGGTGTGTCGCTTGTGGGATAAGATGAGGTGTGTCGCATGTGGAATGAGATGAGGTGTGAGGCATGTAGGGTGAAATGAGGCGAGGTGCATTTAAGGTTAGATGAGATGTAGCCCATGTCGGGTGAGATAAGGTGGGGCCCATGTGGGGTGAGATGAGGTGTGTCGCATGTGGTATGAGATGAGGTGTGAGGCATGTAGGGTGAAATGAGGCGAGGTGCATTTAAGGTGAGATGAGATGTAGCCCATGTCGGGTGAGATAAGGTGGGGCCCATGTGGGGTGAGAAGGTGTGGCGCATGTGGGGAGAGATGGGGTGAGGTGCATTTGAGGTGAGATTTGGTGTAATTTCCCTTACCACATGAGCTGGAGCAAGAAGGCCATGTGCTACGCGAAAATCCAATTGTTCCAGCGCTGTTTTAGCAATATCGGGCTGTCCGTTGTATCTAGAGTGTTCAGAACAATGTAATAAATTAAACTTTGTTCAAATTATACTCTATTCATAAATACAGTAATTTTTGGGAGAATGGAGATTTGACTAAAAGTTGGAGACCAAGAGATTTGCCACAAAATTTAAGAAACTCCTGGTCCAGATTTGGAGCGGTATTGCTTATTTGATTATATCATTATTAGAAGCAGTACAAATACTTACAACAGGTAATATAATCCATGTGTAATTTCTTGTATTAAAGGTGCAACTATAGGAACTCTTGGGTGGTTGCTTAGAGACTGTAGTTCTTCATTGCTTAAGAAGCCATTACAATCTGTGGAATCCTTGCGGCACAACTTGGAAAATCCAGCTTTGGCAATCCTAAAGGTTTTACCAAAAATATTTTATTTGTACTTGCTTGTTAAAGTATATGATTTGGGAGAATTAAAAAAAGCTCGTGTGCAACAGGGGCAGATCCAGGAGTCCCAAAAAAGGAGATCCGGATTTATTGTTCTTTCATGTTATTTTCATGATCTGTGCCTTTTTTGTTTATCATGAAGCGTGAAAAGGACAATGAAAATTTTGATCCGTGATTGCTAACTTTGCTGTGATTCATGAATGGCAAAATTTGATCAACGTGAATCGTGATCTATGCTCTTTAAAAATCATAAGTCATGATTTCCGAAAAACGATTGATCCTTGTCGTCAGTTTATCAGTTTATTGTGAAATGTGATTTCTGATTTTTGAAACTCGTGAATTGTGCAGGGACCCCCTCACCGCCCCGTTTTAATGATTACGACCAGCATAGCCCAATACCTGTGAGCCATTATACAATAGCTTGTGTGGGAGTCTTCATTCATCAGTGCTATGCTGCTGTTATACTGACTTAACACAGTACACAACACTGACATTCTAAAACAACAAAGACAGCATCATAAAGAGGGAAAATTAAATCCTATGAAATCGGAAAACAAATCATATAAATCATAAAACATAAAATCTTCATAGAAATAAAAGAATTGTCATTGGGGATAAATTTTAAAAAAAGTAGGTGTTCAAATTTAGTTTAAGTTTAAGTAATCAAGTATTTACTGGTTTTAAAGAACTTTTCTCCAAAGCACCTCATATACAGAAAAAAAAAAGTTTCTAAATCCGAAAACAATTTCTACACACATTTCTATATACATGTTAAAACTGAAGAACACAAGCTTTTAGTAAGCCAACATAAATTCAACAGGTCAAATTCAGGGCTAAAAAAACAGAAAATACAGGTCTGTTCAAATTTAGTTAAACAGGGCTTCTGGAATTACGCGGAAAAAAACTCCAAATTACGCGAGATTCTTTGCTAAATTATGCGCTAAATTATGCGGAAAATCAATCATTATGTGCTAAATTTCACGGGATTCTGCAATACATTTTTTTAAACATCAAAATTTTGCAGGATTTTTTACTGAATTACGCTCTATATTACACGGAATATCAACTGTTACGCTTAAAATACATTTTGTACCAAAGGAAAGCACGAAATAACTTGAAAAGGTTATTTTTTTGCGTGAAAATATCTTAGGCAAGTTTTCATTGGCTCCTAGCCACCAGCCAATTAAAAAAGGTATTTTATTATTAGTCCTAGGCCTTCGTGGTTTAGCAAAGAATGCCTAGTCATTTTATTTGTTTTCGAAATTCAGTTCAAAATATCGCACTCTTACGAAGAATATCTCTCTTTTTTACGAGAAATAAAAGAAAGAACCCTAAAAGAACACATCAGCTGTGAAATTAAATGTTTTGTCTTTCAAAATTTAGCCAAATTACACTCTTCCGCACAAGCGGTTAATTCCAG